>NW_027203546.1:0-70265 GCF_024711535.1 Dipodomys merriami | reverse complement strand
TTCCAATGTCAGAAATAGGAGCAAATTTGTCTCTTCTCTGTATTTCTGTTATTTTGGAATCTGCAACTTATTAAAAAATTTAGCTTTTACTCAAACTACTATCAAAATATACTCACAGACACACTCTGAAATGTTTCTCCAGGTACAAGGGTAACTCTTATGATAGTCAAATTTCCAGTGGAAACATTGGCATCCAGATATCTTTTGGAATTTTTGGTCTCATTTTCATGGTAAATGTTCAATTGTCTGTGACGAACAAGACAGGCACAGTGACCAGAGTCTTCAGACTGCTTGGAATAAGGATCTGGAATATCCTAGCAGAGAACTAATCTAACCCAGCAGAAATGCTATAGTAGGGTAAAAATCGATGTCAGTTGTACCCAGGGTCAGTCTTCTTATAGTTATCTTAATTATCTTTTGCTTTGTACGTTTAATTCCTAGAAGGATACTGACCAGAATCCTGGAGAAGATGCTTTTGCAACTTCCCAGAGGAAGCAAATAGATCCCCAAGTTACAGTTGTGTCCTGAAGTTCATGTATTGGGATGTTCACTTCTTCAGCAATTGGAGATAGCTGCACAGTTTCTTAGCTGAGACCCTATCAATTCATTCCCTTCAACTAAGGCTGCTTTACTAAAAGCGACCGACATCCAGAAGACTAATCCTTATAGCAAATGAAGTCCTGTAAGTATTTCCCCAGGGGAATAGAACATTGGAAAGCAATACCAGATATAGAGCATGTGAGGTATCCATTACAATGGCTTACAATTCCACTCTTTTCTCTGTCCAGTCCTCCATCTGTGGGATAATAAGCAGGACACAGTTCAATTCTGTACATTTTCCATGTATAAATCATGACACTTGGACCGTCTCTAAGGAAATTCATCTAAAACAAGCATGCAAAATGTGAGGAAGGTATGGTGTATCTGGCCAGAACACAAACAAAATGAGCACTACATTAGAGGATATTGTTTATTTTTCTGAATACAACCTGTGTCAGAAACTTCTGTGTTGAATCACTTAAGGTTTTCTCAATTAGCCATTCCTGTGGCAAACCCTGACACAGAATCTGCCATTTCCCTGAGCAAATTGCCTGTCCATTTATAGCAGCACCTCACAGAACTGAAGTGAAATCCTGACAAACCAATTTTTCAAACGAATTTCAGAGACTTCAGTTCAAAGCAAGACAGAGGAAAGAAGAATATGGTTCTCACAAGAGAGAAATAGATTTTCAGCTTTGACTGTTTATAAGAACTTGAGATGATAAATGACTGGATAACCAGAATATCTGTTATTTTCAGGGAAAATGTTTCTATGTCTCATTCATCTGGTTACCCAAACATTCAAAATACTTGGATAGTATTTAAGGATCCACTTGCAAATTATTGGCAAAGGTTCTTCCATCCTACTTGAATTTTAAAAACATAGAATAAACAATCTGAAATGGATTTTCACACATATATTATTAGGGTTTAATAAAATCATCACTGTATTCCACATTATTGATACATTTATATGCATTTTTCTTTTTTCTTATATATAATTACTAACTTTTCTTGTAATGTTCTTGATACTCATTAATCCTCAGATTTTGTTTATTGTTGTTTGTTTTGGCCAGTCATGGGACCTGAACTCTGTGCCTGAGCACTGTCCCTCACCTCTTCAGCTCAAGGCTAGTGCTATACCACTTGAGCCATAGAGCCACTTCTGGCTTTTTCTGCTTATGTGATGCTGAGGAATCGAACCCAGGGCCTCATGCATGCAAGGCATGAGGTACCACTGAGCTACCTTTCCAGCCCTAATCTTCAGATTATTAGATTAGTATAGAATTTATTTTTACCAGTACCAGGGTTTTAACTCAGGGAATCAAGCTTGCTAGGCTTGCTCATTCAACTGGCACTAAACCTTTCAAACCAACCACCCAATCTCAACTTCTTGCTCGTTATTGTGGAGATGAAGTTTCATGGCGCTTTCTGCCCAGACATTCAAAGTTTAAAGCTCCAGATCTCAGAAATTCTGAGTGGCTGGGATTATAGCTATGAGTTTTTGGTTTCTGACTTGCATTCCTTGTTAGATTATGAAGTCAATATTATTCCTCTTTTTATGCTATAATTTATAGAATTAAGGGATTAAAAAAATAACCCCTTTATGAAAAAGAAAAGACTATTTGTAATTTGCCTCTAGCATTTTATGTGTCACTCCTGCCTTTGAATTTGAGTATTTAAGAATGATAAGGTGGCCTGAAATTTTTCCTAACAAAGTTAAATATCTACAGAGCATTGGATCTATGTTTTTACTCAATAAGAAATTTTCTTTTTATTTTTTTACTGTAAAGATACTGTACAGTTGGGTTACAGTTACATGAGTATGGTAATGAGTACATTTCCTATCAAGCATTGTTACCCTCTCCTTTGTTTGTCCCCAACCATACCTTCCCTTTCCACCTCCCCACGTTACCCTCCCCCAAGTGTCTTGTACATCTCATTGTTACAATGGGTCAAAAATAACTTTTCTATGAAAATTTTCTTCACTATCGGTTTTTTTAAACATTGATGTAGTTTCTCTCTCTAAGAATTTGACATATCTAAGTATACGTAAAATCTAAAAATTTAAAAATAATCAGTTTGGGGTATCCTTTACACCAAGAAGTTTAATACCATATGTAGTAAAATTCTTTAGTATTATGTTTATTCAAAATATAAAATAAACCATTACTGGTGGCTCATGCCTGAGTCTTAGAAATTCAGGAGACTGAGATCTGAGGATTGTGGCTCTAAGCCAACTTGGGCAGAAACGTCTGTGAAACTCTTCTACCAATAAACCAGAGGAAAACTGGTTTATATTCAACTGGGAGTAGAGTAGATCAAGTGGTAAGGCACAAGCCTAGCATATAAAAATCCAGTCCTTGTACCCAAATAAAGAAAGGAAAGAAAGAAAATAGAGTATACATTGAAAGTTATATGTGAGGATTGTCATAATTTGTTTTATGATTTCTTTCAGTTCAATTTATCAGCCCTTCCTTATTCAAAGATTTGTAACCTTGCTTATTTCACAATACAGTATTTAATAAAGTTATCATTTTTGATATATTGTTTTATCATTTTGATAAATAGCTTTATTCATTTTATTGTATTTTATTTCAGGCTTTCCAGTGGCTTTTACACATTTTACCTTTCTCATCTTCTACTTTAGGATTTCTCCTCTTTGTACATTACCACATATATAAATACATGTTTTGAACATTTATCTGTTAACTTTCCATTGTTTTGTTCACATATTTATAGGTATTATAAAATCAAACGTTTCAATTCTCAGTTGATCACCTGGTTTGAAACTGGAGTATTCTTGAATATCTGATTATCTATCTTAAGTATTTTGTTTTGCAACATAGTGAAAATGGTTATATTTAAATATACTTTGAGGATGAATTGAAATTTTATATAATATTTATCAAACAAATTAAGTAACTAAACGTATTTTACTACATAGCCAAGCATGTATTTATCAGACTATAAATTTATTTATCTACAATTAGGTTACAGCCTCTAAAGTATTAGGATTATATTAGTGCAAGAAATACTTTGTGTACTGAAGAGCTGAGGGACAGCGCTCAGGTCCAGAGTTCAAGCTCCACACCAACAAAAAAAAAAAAAAGGAAAGAAATACTTTTTGTGTGCATGTTGGTACCAGGTCTTAAATTTAAGGTCTGGGCGTGGTCATTCAACTCTTTCTACTGAGCCACAGCTCTGCTTATGACTTTTTGTTGGCTAATCAGAGAATCACAGAGTTTTTGGCTTATTTGGATTTGAACCTGGATCCTCAAATCAAAGCCTCCCGAGGATCCTAGCTAGGATTTCAGGTGTCAGCCAATGGTACCTGGCAGTGAATTCAATTTTTAAAAGAAATAATCTCTATTTCCCAACGCATTAGTTAATTTTGACAGAAAATGTATACAGTACTTCTTGATACATAAAAAATGTTGGTATATTCACTTGTTAAAGTAAAGAAAATAAGACCAAACAACCCAAATTGCTGATCTCCAATACGTTTAAAATAGAGATTGTCTGCATTGAGAGATATACATTTTTTACTGTAACGTTATCTTTCAGAGGATCTAAGGCACACTGTCAATAATTTGATGAGTCCTAGCCATTAAATAATAATAATAATAATAATAATAATAATAATAATAATAGCCCCTGTTTTCACTGTATATGATGTTTGTATAATTTGTGGAGGGGAAGGGAAAAAACAAAATGTTTAAATAGGGATACAGGTGGACCCATTGCAACAATGAGAGGTACAAGACGTTATGTTGAAAAATGTACTTTATAACTTTGGCAGGAGGAATAGGAGGAAGATGGGAGGGCAGGGATGGTAAGGGGAAACAAAGAAGGAGGCAACAATGCTTGATAAGAAATGTACTCATTACCTTGCTCATGTAATTGTAACCCCTCTGTATGGTATTTTCACAATTTAAAATAACCTTATTAAAAGAAAAAAAATATTAGTGAAAAAAGTACTGTATGATTATCTTTGGTAACATTGTAGTTTTATTTTAACCCTAAATGTATTCTTCATGGTTGCACTTAGATCTGCAATTGAAAGCACCCTTATTTAATGTTTTCTACACTATCATCTCTAATTCCTGGGCCTGCATCTATTTCTGGCTATTGCATAGAAAACATCAGTTAGATGCAGCTGGGATGACCATGGCATTGTCAGATGGAACCCCTTTGGAAGAAAATGGTATTAATTATTTTTAGCACGTCTTTGCTATATTTCCTTATTGTTCTGTCCTTTTGTACTCAGCAGTTTTATTCCATGTTAAAATTAATCTGAGAAAAACCTCATTTTTATTGAAGTGTGCCATTTCCTTTTTGTCAATCTTGTAAAAATTGTGTGTGTGTGTGTGTGTGTGTTTCTGAAAACTTACTATTTGGGCTAGGTGGTTTGACCCTGGTTAATTGTATTTAGGTTGCTTCCTATTCTTGTTAAACTTTCATTAAGAAATCCTGTTTAAAGCTCATGAAATTTTAGGTACACTCTGTTCTTGTTAATTATGACAACTGATTTTGTTAATTAAGCCACATCCTGTTGCAAATTGTGGACCACTCTGAGCAGAGGCAAGGGACAGAACCTCATGCCTTAGGAATAAAAAAAAGTAGCACCTAACTCCTTTAGGTGCTTGCCTGATAGATTTCAGCTGATGGATCACCCTTCTGTAGAAGTAAGCTTTGATTTGTTAAGTATCTTTACAGTTAGCACCTTATTATGACCCATTGAATCTTGGGAGTCATTTCACTTAACATCTTTTATAGTCATATGTACATAGCTTTTGAGCTTTTCTGATTGTCTGGTAAGATTATCTTAGACATATACTAGTTATTGCAAATCACTCTGTGCAGTATCTTTACAATTAAATATTTTAAAAAGAAATGTACTCTCTGAATATCACCTTTAGAATAGCATAAATAAATTAAAAATATTAAATTCAGCATGCTAATGTTGAGTTGCACATCGATTTTATTTCTTAGTAAGCTGTTTTTAGTAACCTGTTTGTTTGCAAATAGAACTTCTACTTGCTATTTTTTTTCATGTCTGGACTGTTCAAATAATTTGAGGCAGTGAGCAGCAACAATTGAGAGTCTCAAAATCAGAGATACAATTTATTGATGAAGTATGGTAGTTGGGACATTTAATCAGCAAAGGAAATGGCTGACTGCCCACTGAGAAGATAGAAGAAATTTCAGCTGGGTGCTTATCAAGAACTGAGAATGTACTTAGAAATTTCTAGGGCTGGTTGGGTAATCTAAGAAATTGTAAACTCTGAATAAAAATATATGTGTCTATCCTGAGTTTTACATCCCAGAAGATGAGTATCCAGCCCACTAGGGTTAGAGTTATGTGAACTACTTAACTAACAACAATCAGTGATCTTACTATACCAGGAGTAAACACAGATTCTTGGGGAATAAAATCAGGCATATAAGGACTTTCTCCTATGACCATCAATGATGGAATAATCAGTTTAACCCTATGGTAATTGTAAGGATCCTTTTAGGGATCCTTCTGTTTAGCTGTTCCAGACTAGGTATTCTTACCAGTTAGGAAAATCTATTTATAATTAATGGAGCCCACTATACGTAGCCTTCTGATGTCTTCTTCCTTCCAACCGTAGGCCTTAAGGCAATTATTACTCCTTCCCTCCTAGGCCTTAAGGCAATTATTATATGGTAACTATAATAAGGGTAAAAGATTTATGACCAGCCATGGCTGTTAAAACTGTGTATGGCTGTTGGCTCACGCCTGTAATCGTAGCTACTCAGGAGGCTGAGATCTGAAGATCATGGTTCAAAGCCTGGGCAGGAATCTCCATGAGACTCTTATCTCCAATATACCACTAGAAAACCAGAAGTGGTGCTGTGGCTCAAGCAGTAGAGTGCTTGCCTTGAGCAGAAGAGCACAGGGACAGCGTCCAGGCCCAGAGTTCAAGCCCCATGTCCGACCAAAAAGGAACAACCAAAAACTGTTTATGGCAAAACAAATGCCTGCTTGATTGAATGGATAAAATATTCTGTTGGCAGTTATTATGCATGTGTGGCAGGTAGACCAAGACCTCAGATTTTCCCCTTCCTTTTGAGATGAATAATGGATCCTGCTGGCTTGGCATGCATGATAGCCCTCTTCCAAGACAAGATAACTTGGAGGAACAAGTTCAATAACATGCTGTCATTACTATTTCCTATGATTAAGGACTCAGATGAATTAAAGCCAACTAGGTTGGTTAAGTCAGTTTCCCATAAATGTAACTTCATCTCATGCCTCCCTAGGCAGTGAAGAGAATCAAGAATTTCTAAGAAAGACATTTGGATACAGTGAAATCCTGTCTTTTGAGGAGATGGGAATGCATCTGCTCTCACTATTGCTAGAGCTCATGTTTGGTAATATTGTAGAGGAGTTAAATGCTTGAAGCTCTTCTGTCAAATGGAGCAGAGGCTGTCCTTTGGTTCAATTTCGGCTATTTCCTTCACCCTGGCATTTTAAAAACCAAAGCTGACTCCAAGCCTAGGAATCAAATAGCAGCTGGATATGAGCCACGACTATTTTGATGCCATTATTAATATTAATGTGAGCTAAGTCTATTATATCCAAGAGAGGTTTTGTTACTTTTATAGTAAATGGAACTGTAGAACAATTATGACCCACTAGCAAGATGGCACTGGAAGCAGTATATGTTTCTTAATACAATTCTGGCAGAAAATTTGGTGGGGCTATATACCCTGATTTTTTGGGGTGGGGAACGTCAATGATGTACCATGTTTTTGGAACCTAGAACCCTAGATGGGACCATCAACTAAAAAGTCAGAGAGAGATAGCCTCCTTCATAACTGGCTAACACAATCATTTGGAAGGGTATTATGATCTTAATTCTTGTTTTTATTTTGGGGGTCTGTCGTGGAGCTTGAAATCTGGGCTTGGGCGCTGTCCCTCACCTCTTCAAGCTAAAGTCAATCACTCTACCTCTTGAGCCACAGCACCACTTCTGGTTTTCTAGTGGCTTATTGGAGATAAGAGTCTCACGGACTTTCCTGCTGGGGTGGCTTTGAACTGTAATCCTCAGTTCTCAGCCTCCTAAGTAGCTAGGATTACAGGCATGAGCCACAGGTGCTAGCTATGATCTTAATTCTAATGTCCTTTACTTGTCCCTCATGGGGACAATGGCTTTAATTGGGAGTTATGCGACAAATTTATAGAATCATCAATACTTCCTTAGACAAATTTCAGTATTGTACCATTAGTTAAGTACAGCTGAGGTAAATAATGTTAAAAGAATTTGCAGTAAACATCAGAAAGTACAAAGAGGGGGATTGTGAGAATGGGCATCTTTTCTATCAGCAAGTGTGGCTTCCTTTCTGTTCATCTTGAGAGAATTGTCCTGAAAAATTCCTGGTTTGGCCAGATGGCTTGGCACCAGCTGATTGTGATTTAGTTGCATTCTATTTCTGGTACACTTTTTAATTAAGATGCCCAGTTCCTTCTAATAAGACCTCCTTTTCCTGTTAATGGATGTACCCTGTTCCTGTTAATTATGTCACATCCTATTGCAGATTTTAAAGTTGAGCTTAGCCAATCCAAACAGGGGACAAGGCCTTCTGCATTATGGATAAAAGAAGAGCAGCCTAACTGTTTTCTGTGCTTATTTGCTAGATTTTGGGTGATGGTGCACAGTTCTGTAGAGGTAAACATTTGGTTTTTTCTTTATTTCTATTTACCATGTTTAAATAGTTATACAAAGGAGGTGCCATTTAACAAAGATATTTATGAATACAGTACATCTTAGTCAGTGTTAACCATGTGAACATTAAGACCACCCTTTGACCCACCCCTTTCCTTTTCTTAATTTTGTGGTATATACAATTACTTCTTGACTGTATTCTCTTCCTCTTCCCCTTTCCATTTGTCTCCCTTTCTCCTCTTGGCCTCATCCCCTCCCATTAATATACCTCTTTCCTAGTGCTTAGTTTTTTGGGCTTTGATGTAGTCTTTCTGAAAATTATGTTACTTGAACTTTCCAATGAGTCTATTATACATCAGTTAATTCATTTATAACCACTTGCATAACTCCCAACATATTTACTTTGTCTTGACAAATTCTTTTTGGGTTAGAGTCCTTATTCCTAGGTGACACATCAACATCTTGAGGTATATCTAACAATAACATCCAGCATGTAGTTTCTTTAAAATTGCATTAATCTCTAAGTAACTTACCATGAGAAAGCGTCTTTAAATGTTAAATTTTCTCATTCTTATGACCTCTTTATCTACTTTCCTCTCAAGTATTTTATATTTGTCAGGGAAATCTGGTTTGAGTTCCCTATATTTTATGTAATAATATTTAAAATATATTTTTATTTTTGTAATTGTGAATAAAATGTCTTGTTTCTAAGCTACTTGCAGATGGCTGGTTCTTATCAATTGTAGTGAAATAAAATTTTGACTTATCAGAGCTCATTCATGTGAATAATAGATTATACCACAAACTAATAAAATCAAAATGGAAGCTCAGATATTAAGTGTTGGTTTCTGAAAGATGTAGCATATGAAATCATCTTTCTCATTGGTTCAGGACCTGTTTGTTTTGGAAGCTGCTGAATTACATAAGTAACCCATAAGTACACTGAGATTACACATAACTAACAGTAGCTTATTGCATAAACACACTGAAAACTAAAATGGAGTATATTTTTTCTAGTTAACAGGCAAGTTTCAACAATTAAACATAATTGAGACAAGACCACACTAAAGCTAACAGCACAACTATGTTTATTGCAACATTATTTACTATAGCTAAGAAATGGAACCAACCCAAATGTCCCTCAGTAGAATGGATCAAGAAAATGTGGTATATATGCACAATGGAATTCTATGCCTCCATCAGAAAGAATGACATTGCCCCATTTGTTAGGAAATGGAAAGACTTGGAAAAAATTATATTAAGTGAAGTAAGCCAAGCCTAAAAAACATAGATCCCATGGTTTACCTTATTTGCAATAGTTAGTATATGTATGAGTCAAGCAGAAAAGGTCAGATAAGGTGATGTTAGGAAAATGAACCCTAAGATATGTATTTAAATGTTTTTTTTCTTTCATGCATGTGTTTCTAACGCATTTATAAGATTATTTTTTGTTGCTTTGTATGTCCCTCCCTCACAGTATAACTCCTGCTCTCACTGTATTTGATGTCGGTATAATTTGTGGAGGGGAAGGGTAAAACAAGTCGTTTAAATAAGGATACAGGTGGACCCGTTGCAACAATGAGAAGTACAACTTGTCATGTCAAAAATGAACTTTACAACTTTGGTGGGGGGAGGGGAGAATTGAGTGAGGGTGCAGGGGGACGCTGGGAAGGGATGGGAAGAGTAAAAAAAGGAGAAGGCTACAATGCTTGATAAGAAATGTACTCATTATCTTGCCTATGTAATGGTAACCCCTATGTACAGTATTTTCACAATAAAAAAGAAATAAAAAAAAACATAATTGAGAATTAGCCAATCATAGGCAGCCAAGTGGATATTCTGCAACTAAGCAAATGTTTACTATAACCAATAAGATTTTTAAAAGTTTTTCTTCTGCTTGACCCTCCAAAATTCACTAATGACATTGCTAGGTGGAGCTTTCCCAAATTCTATTGATTGAGTTATGTTTAGTTTGTGCTTCCGAATTCACAAATCATTCTTTATTCAAATAAACCAGTAAATTTAATTTAACAAAGTTTTGGTTTTAAAAGATTATTTTTTTTTTCTGTCAGTCGTGGGGCCTGAAATCTGGGCCTGGACTCTGTCACTCAGCTCTTCAGGTCTTGACTAGCGCTCTACCACTTAAATCACCGCACCACTTCTGGCTATTTCTTCTTATGTAGTGCTGAGGAATTGAACCCAGGGCCTTGTTCATGCAAGGCAAGCACACTACCACTGAGCCACCTTCCCAGCCCCGAAAGGATTAAAATTTATATGCTAATGCTGAGGTAGATCTGAGGTCATAAGTATAGTTGGGGCCCGTTTGATTAAACATAGCTTTTGAGCAGCTGCATGCACACAGGGATTATGTCCCATTATAATACTTTAAGAACTTTCTCAAGTATCTTACTGATGTTATCTCACATTCAAATATTTACAAGTTGGTCTAGTACATATGTATGTGTGTGTTTAATTGAATTTTTAAGAACTACATATTGTTTTACACATTACACAGAAAAGGTTACAGAATAGAGCTTTAGTTGGATTATTAGCATTTTCTTCGTTAAGATAATTACAATGATGCTTTGAGTGATGAATATAGCTATTTTATTTGGAATGCTAAAATGTCAGCTATAATAACCAAAATATTATTTGAGTTTTATATTTTCATGTTATACATTCTTTAAAAAAATCCCCTACAATTTATAATCAATCCCAAATAAGGTTGGAAGAAAGTAATTAATCTTTAAAGCAACCAACCTTCAATATGAGACATGTTATTCTAATTAATCATTTTCCACTTCTGCAGGAAGGGAGCAAATAAAGTAGTGTACAGGGCCTGAGAATTTGATCAAAAGAATAGGTTATGTTAATAGTGCTAAAAAGAAAAAATCTCTGAGAGATATAACTAATTCAACTGTCTTTTATTGGATCTGGAAAATAAAGCTTTAGAAATAAGTCAAAACAAAACAAAACGATAGAACTAGAATCCCTATCCTTTTTGGATACTTGTAGTTCAAATTACAGAGATTAGATCTGAATCACATTTATATTTAACTGTTTGTTCCACTTTCCAATTAATGCATACATTCATATAAGTTGCTTTTTAATAACAAGGCACACTTATATTTACACCATTAGTTTTCCTTAAACTCATGAAAAATTATATTCTCTAATAATATGTTACTTCTCTTTTAATTATTATAGTATACTCATTAAAAGCTATTTTCAATGTTATCTTTACTTTCATCTTTATTGACTTATAGTGCTAAAAATGTGATATGGAAATGGCACTGTGTTCACACTACTAATTTCATTTTCTTTCACTCTGATTATGCTTGTTTATAACTTCCACTTATTTTTAACTCATATCAAATGGTGACTATAAAATAAAATAAAAGGCAATATATTGTCTCAGAGGTTCAAGACAGAAAATTAAGAAGAGAAATAAATGAATGATTTTTGTCCATTTATGAAATCAAACATTGATATATATATATATGCATATGCATATATACACAAACACAACTCTCTCAACTCTTCCCACATAGACTATCTACATACCTACTGTATATCTATCACCCACTGTATATCTAGCTGTTAGCTTCTATCTCTGTTATCTATCTACCAAGTATCTCAATATAACTTATATGAAATTCTTGGAACCAATATTTTTATTTTTTTCAGATTTTAGAATATGTAGTCTGGCATGCTGTAAGACTACTAAATAAGAAACTTTAAAAACAAAAGTCCTTAGGGTTTTAATTGTACAATAATTTACACCACCCTGCCCCATCTTGCCAAGAAAAGGAACTATTTTTGTACATAGTTCAACAATACCATTTAAGCTACCTGTCCATTAGTGAATATCTCTCAGATATAAAATGCACTTCTATTGTTTTAGTGGGATTATTCAATTGTAATAATATTACTGGAATAATATATCAGGTACAGTTGTCAATAATGATTGTCTATGTGGTAATTTGCTCAAAACACATTTGAAATTCCCACTTTGAATACACTAAAGAACTGTATGTGAAAAGTTCTTAATAGGAATTTAATATCTCAGCAATAATAACTAAGCATATATATATATATATGCATTTATTGGAAAGAGAACAAAGTAGATGTGACTCATAGCTTATCTCTGTAATTTGAAGTACAAGTACATATTCTTTTTTGTCAAATTCTTAGGGCCAATATAATGCATAGCTTTATTTTCTCCCTTTCTATATATATGAACTATTAGGACATTCCTAGGAAAGTCCAAATTCTGTGCTGAGATTGCCAAATTCTGGGAAAAAATGAATTCATGAAATTGTGTAGTGAAATCTGTGTTAGTTTTACTGTCAAGCCTCAAACTACAAATAATATAACCACAGTGTGTGATGAATCTTTGTTGAGAATTTTTTAAAAGGCATTAAGCTTGAATATGTAGAGGAAAAAATATAACATACAGAGCATGCAGTATTAGCTGTACACTGAGGTATCCACTTTCAACTATGCACTGAAGGTCTTGGACTATATATCTCTTCCTGAGAAAGGAAAACTCCTGTAACACAACTCCTGTGATAGTAAAAAGAAAATCGCTTATAGATCTGCTAGTAAACTTTTCTTTCTAGTCATAACATAGATTAAGAACAAAAAGCTCCCTTTATTTTCTTCATATTGATGATTCAAGCCTATAATCCTAGCTGCTTATTGTACTGAGATGAGGATTTTTGATTAAGGCATTCTGAGCTCTTACCTTCTTTTAACCACACCAAAGCAAGAAATGGAAGAGTGGCTTATGTAGTATGGATCCAGCCTTGAGTAAAAACACTAATGGACAGCACCCAGACTCTAAGTACAAGCCTCTGTTCACACACACACACACACACACACACACACACACACACACACACACACACATACACAAAACTAAAAATAATAATTTGTCTACAGATTGTCACGTGAATATGAAATACTTCCTTCTTTTTATATGAATGCATTTTGAAAAGTACCTATTGAATTACATATAATTCCATTGTGAAATGCTTTCCTTAATTTGTGCATTAAAATTTAATTTTAAGTGGGTGAAAGTGTTATCTATTAATTTTCTTTCAGGTTAATTTCCAATATTTGGCATTATGTATCTAAGATGTAAGCTGTGTTTAACAGGGATAGAATGTAACTCACAATTCTTCTATTAATTCTTCTGTTAATATCTGGCTCTGGTCCTACTCTCCACTTTTGAGTAGATCCCTTGTGCTTTTTCCTGACCTGTTCAATTTTTCAAATAAAGGGTATCCTTAACAATTTTTTTCTACTAGACTTAGCTGATTTTCTGGTATCCTTAATTCATTAAATGTTTCTATGGCTGGGTTGTCCTATTGTACTATAAAATTTATTTGCCCATTTCCTATTAAAACATTAAGATCCAGTGCAAAAGAGCTATGTAATTTAGTCATTTTATATTGAATTGTCTTATGCATAGTATTTAGTGGTTAACTATTAAATAAATTCTGTGTTGTAAGTAAAATGTATGAAATTAAAAGTTTCTTTTTAAGTTTTATTAAACATCCTGAAATGTAATTCCTTTTTATTCAGTCATCGAGCTTGATCAAAGAGCCTGGATGCTGTTGCTCATCTCTTGCACTTAAGGCTAGCACTATACCACTTTAAGCCAAGGCACGCCTTCCCATGTTCTGGAGGTTAATTGGAGGTAAGAATATCATAGACTTTCTTGTCTGGACTAACTTTGAACCGTAATCCTCAGATCTCAGGGTTCTGTTTAGCGAGGTTTATAGGCGTGAAAGGTAATTCTTACATTTCAAAAACCCCTCCAAACTACATTGAAAATATTTTGTTAAATGTAATGATATTTAATGATATTCAAGAAAATAATTTTTAAATGTACATAAAACTTGAAATTATACGCATAATTTTGCTCTTGGAAGGCATTTTAATTCTGGGTGCATCATTATGTTCTTTTTAATTTAATTTAATTTGTGTTTTTTTTCCCATACTGGAATTTGAATTCAATTTTGCTTAATTTTTTTACCTTCAAGTTTGATGCTCAAACTCTTGAGCCACACCTTCACTTCTGACTTTTCCTTAGTTAAATGAAAATAATGAGTCTCTTGAATTGTCTATCCAAGCTGGCATTGAACCATGAACTTCAAATCTCAACCTTCTGAGTATTTAAGATTACAGCTATGAAGCACTGGTTCCCTACTCAGAACGATTGTACTCTATGTAAAACAATCATGAAAACAAATGAATAAAGTAATAGTCCATTTTTTATTACTATGTACTTTTATCAATACAGATGTGTTTCTTCAGATGAAAAATATAAACATCATCTTTCACACCTTAGCTATTTTATTATTTAATATAACCATATTGATACTTTCTATGGTATACATATGTCTATGCAGGCATATTCCAAAAGTGCACTTCTTATTTCATGAGTCCTATGTAACATAAATACTTCTTTTGAAAAGTGTATTTTTTAAACTGAGTCTTTAACTTACAGTTCAATAATTATCATTTGCATTGATTAAAATCTCACCTCATCTTTAACAATACACTTTTCCACTTAGAGACACTTTAAATTGTTGTGCCTTGTAATGCTCATAACTTAGCATTCTTAATTATTATATTCAAAGACAGTTACTTGACTCCCCCAACCCCAAAGTATTCTTGACTTCCCTCTGCTTTGTTTATGTAATAATAGTAGTTATTGTTTTTTAGAGCTTCTTGGGAAAACGTCTGTGATTAATATTCAATCCGTCTTACTTTGTAATCAGTGTTTCTGAAAGGTTGTTATCAGTTCTCTCCAAGGGCCTTACAAATCCTGAATCAGGAAAAGATACCAGGGCAATCTAATTAACCTTTGACCTCAGCTTCACATCAATGGCAAAGTTATATTCCTACTAATTATCTATGCAGTAAGTGATGGTTCAGTCTTTATTTTGCTATTGCAAAGCATGTTTATCTATACATGTATGAATTTGAAGCCACATATTTTAACACATAATATGTAAGTACAGTTGTGAACTGTATACCTGGTTTCACTAAATTGCTTAGCTATCCCTGCCCCTCAAGATGACAATAAGTTTCATTAAGCAGCTTTTCTGGGACAGTCTATCCTTGTACCTTTCCTCTAAATAGTTGCAAGCCTGATAGCTCTGTAGTAAGCTCAAGATGGTTCGTATTATTTAAATATTATCGCAGAGCAGTGCAACCTGTTCAAAATCCTCTGTGTCCTGGATAAGGTTTAAGTAGCTTCTTTTAAAAGGAACATTAAAATAAGAAAGAAAAATATATTGAAATTTATACACTGTCAGTAAGAATGTAGAATTCCATTATTTTCTTAGTAAACCTTCCTGAGAAAAGAGTTCCTACCACAAAAGACTAGAGCTTAACAAGTACAAATGAATAAGTAACTGAAAAATAAAGCCTATATAAGAGTACATGTACTAACCCTAAAGGAGAAAAATAAGAAAAAGGTGTCTCTATATTTGCATGATTTTGTAACATTCTGTCTTTGTGGTTTGTGTTTGCATTGTTTTTCTTTTTCTTTTTTTTTTTTTTGTGGTTGTGGGGCTTGAACTCTGGGCCTGGCCGCTTGTCCCTCAGCTCTTCAGCTCAAGGCTAGCTCACCACTGGAGCTACAGCGCCACTTCCGGTTTTCTAGTGGTTTATTGGAAATAGGAGTCTTACGGTCTCTCCTGCCCGGGCTGGCTTTGAACCGCGATCCTCAGATCTCAGCCTCCTGAGTAGCTAGGATTACAGCCGTGAGCCACCGGCACCCAGCTGCATTGTTTTTTATTTGTGTGTGTGTACAAGCTTTTAGTGTGAATTTGGGATCTCTCCCTCTTACTTAGGTATATCCTATCAAAGCTGGTACAATACAACTTAAGTCACATCTTCACTTATGGCATTTTGATGGTTAATTAGAAATGAGAGTCTCATAGACTTTTCTGTTCAGCTTAGCTTCAAACGATCATCCTCTGATCTGAGCCTCCTGAGTAGTTGGGATGACACATATGAGCTGGCACCCTTGATTCTATACTTTTTCTAAAAACAATTCTAAATTATCTACTGTGGACTACTTGCCATGCTCTCTAATTTATCTTATAAAGCTATGCAATGTTTTGTGCCATTATTGAACATATAAATATAGGTGTGTCAAATTACTTATTAAAATAAATAAGCATTATGATAAATCCTAAGTACTTCATGTTAAATGAAATTATTTCAGAGGCCAGGATATAGATTGTAATATAGGAATGCCAAGATGCTAACTTAGTTCCTCACAAAAATAATGCAAGTAAGCAGTCTTCACCACAGATTGTAAGAAAATAAAGCTTATCATAAAGAGAGAAGGGAAACATTTTGAGAAACAATGTCATGGTGTTAATGGTCTCTGTGATCTTAACATACATATTTCAAAGTGAAAAAATCAGCAATTGTAAGCAAATATTCAGAATTGCTTTTGAGGATCTTATTTCTTTTTCATCACTTAATTTCTGATTTGACAAGTGAACAGGTTTAAATCATTAAATAGAATGCCTATGCCATTAGGTCTTATTTTATATATTTTTAAGTGTAAATTTATGTCAAATATAATGTATCATTCAAGTATGTTGACTTTTCATGAATTATTTACTCATTAATTTGTGTCTATAGGAAAACAAGTTCAGGTAACATTCAGCACTTAGTTATTTCAACATAGATTTCAGAAATAACCATTTTTCATAGGTGATGTGTCAGTTTATATCCTTTAATGTGAAGTAGAATGTGTGCATTGTTGATTTTATAAAGTTTATGAGTTTATGAATTTTTTTTGAGTTCACTAAAACTGAATTTTATCTGAGTCACAGATAACAAAGGAACATGGACCCCGGTTCTTTTTTTTTTAAATATTTTATTTTATTTTATTTGAGAACATACTGTACAGAGGGGTTACAATTACATGGGCAGGATAATGCATACATTTCTTACCAAGCATTGCAGCCTCCTCCTGTGTTTACCCTTCACCTCCCTTCCCAGCCTCCCCTCTCCCCCCCACCCAATCTTACCCCCCCCACACCGACATTGTACAGCTGGTTTTGACATGACATTTTGTACTTCTCATTGTTGCAACAGGTCCACCTGAATCCTTAAACGACTTGTTTGTCCCCATCTCCTCCACATGTTATACTGACATCAAATATAGTGAAAGCGGGGGTTACACTGTGGAGGAGGGACAAACAAAGCAAAAAAGAAATAATCTTATAAATGCGTTAGAAACACATGCATGAAAGAAACGAAAACATTAAAATACATATTTAAGGGTTCGTTTTCCTAACATCACATTATCTGACCTTTTCCGCTTGACTCATACCTATACTAGATATTGCAAATAAGGGAAACCATGGGACCTATGTTTCTTTGGGCCTGACTTACTTCACTTTTTTAAGAAAAAACAATCAGCAGGAACAAAAAGCAAACCACAGAAAGGGCTTTGTGAGCAAATTGTGATTTATTGTCAGCATACAGGTAGGATTCGGATCAATTTCAAATTTTTCAGTGCCTACTGTAAATTATTTTGACTCGAATCCTAAGTAAGTTATTTGCATTCTCACCCTACATCCCATATCTGAAGATTATCCTTCATAGTCTTATTAATGATGCCTTTCTGAAGCTTCTAGTGTTACCTGCTCAACATTTTTTAGGTCTAGATCAAATATTGATATAAACTGTAATCCTTTCCTCAAACAATGTATCATATTTTGGTCCATTGTCTTCTTTCCTACCTCTGCAATTAACCACAGATATGCTTCAAAAGGAAGAAATAACTTTTTGTCATTGAATTCATCCAGTTTGTATGAAATTGTTTTATATGATTAGAATGAAGTATATAAGTTAATACATTAATGAATAATTAATGATTATGTAATGATTCATCTCACTTAAACAACCCTAATTAAGGGCTGGGAAGTTGGCTCAGTGGTAGAGTGCTTGCCTTGCATACATGAGGCCCTGTGTTTGATTCCTCAGCACCATATAAGCAGAAAAAGCTGGAAGTGGTGCTCTGGCTCAATTGGTAGAATGGTAGCCTTGAGCTGAAGAGCTGAGGGACACTGTCCAGGCACAGAGTTCAGGCCGCATGACCAACAAAAAACAAAAACACCCTAACTAATAAAAATATTATTTCTTTTTAATATCATACTCAGCATAGTTTTTGAAACTTAGTGCTAAATTTCTATCACACTGACAAATACAATCCAAGATGATTTAACTAGATGTATTTATTGGTTGCCTACAATATACCAAAGAATGAAGCTTTGTAGTTTAACATATGGTTACATTTCACTTCTGTGTGTTTATTAAGTAACATCACAATACCTGATGAAGGGAAGAGGAACTAATCAGAAATGTTATGTGATTATTGAAGGTCATGCATTAATAAATAGAGTAACAATTCCGTCCAGGAAAGAGCTTTTCCAGAGTAGAATGGAAAATAGTAAATGGTTATGTTGAAAATAAGTTTTTTTGGGGGGGGGGGAGGGTTCCCATCGTGGGGCCTGAACTCTGTGCCTGGGCACTGTCCCTCAGCTCTTCAGCTCAAGGTTAGCGCTCTACCACTTGAGCCAAAGCACCAATTCCAGCTTTTTTTCTTTTAGCTTATGTGGTGCTGATGAATCGAACCCACGGCCTCAGTCATGCAAGGCAAGTGCTCTACAACTGAGCCACCTTCCCAGTCCGAAAACAAGTTCTCTATATAGAGAAATACAAGACTGTATTGAAGAAACTTTCACGTGATTGAAGAAGCCATTTTTAGGGAATATAGTGTGACTATAGAAGCAGGCATAACAGAAAAGAGTGACAAATAATCAGAGACAATTAATTTGAAGAAATATATAGACAATACAGAGATACTTATTTTAAGCTTTGTGCCTGAGGAAGAATTAAAGAATTGACATGATATTTTCCATATGCACAATTTTGTAAAGAAATAAAAATTATGAAGTTACTGAGATTACTCATATTTGTCAAATATGAAAGTATTTAAAGAGTGAGTCCATTTTTCTTTCTTTTTTCTTCCTCTCATATCTATTTCAACTCAGTATCTTGTACCTGTTCATCTGGTGTTCCTTCACTTGGACCATGTCTCCAGTCTTGCTTTTCTTGCTGAGCATTTTAGAAATAAAGTTTAGTGGGCTTGGTTGCCTGGGCTGTAAAATAATGAGTAACTGCCTCTATGATGATGTGTCACTATTGTCTCTTTTGCCTTTTACTGAAACCATCTGTCCTCCCTACAGCCATTATCCTCTGTCTCAGCCTCCTGATTAGCCAGAATTAGACGCATGAGCGACTAGCAGATGGTCTGAAGCCAGATTTGCAATAGATAATTTAATGTATGGTCAAGATATTTGGTCAAGTCTAAGAAGATAAGTAATTGTGAATCAAAATAGAAGTGTCTTTAAATGCCTAGTTCAGGACAAGTAAAGTTCTGAGTTTCACAACCCAAGTGTTCTGTGAACTGAACTATCCTAAATCAACAAAATTCTGTTATTCTGAAATTTGCAATAGGCCACAGAATTACCATTGAGTATCACCCCTCTGTGTTTCATAGAACCAAAGGAGATGCTTCTGAAAAATAAAATAAAAGAAAGGAGCATAATCTAAGTCTGTAACTCAACTTAGCAAGCTGTTTAAATAAAGCACAAAAGTTAGTAATATTTGTTGGTTATAAGTAAGGTTTATGTGGGTTTTGCTTGGTTCTCCTAGAAATTTTTTTTGGTTGGGTTCCAGTTGTGGGGCCTGAACTCTGGGCTTGGGCATTGTCCCTCAGCTCTTCAGCTCAAAGCGCCACTTCTGGCTTTTTTCTTTTTGCTTATGTGGTGCTGAGGTATCGAACCCAGGTCCTCAGTTATGCAAGGCAAGCGCTCTACCACTGAGCCACCTTCCCAGCCCTCTCCTAGAGATTTAAAGGAATGAATACAGGGATTGGGACAGAGTTTGCATGGTGCAGCATTTGTAACATGAGTAAGCCTTAAGTTTAGTGCCCAATACTTCAAACATAAAGAGATCTAGAATTCCATCAATTCCAAAATCTGTAGTTATTTGTGATGTTTGAGAAAGGGTAATTCCATAAGAAAACAAAATTAGCTTCCACATTCAGAAAATAATATAGGATAAGAATTTTGTGCTTCATCTGTATAAAACACATTTTTACTTTTAAATCCACTTTGACGAATGCATTCCAACTTTACCCTGTGCCTTGCACTTTATTTATTTTAAACTATTTTGTGATGCTTTGAAGTAATATACCAAATATGCCAATTAACTAAGCTTTCTGGCTGACAGGATATCAGGTAATATGTAGCTTCTCAGAAATATATTTGAAAATACAGAGCCAGTAGTGTGTACAAAATAAGGTTATTAAATTTAATGAACTTTTACATTGGAAGTTTTCAGAAATTATACCAATTAAAATGGAATACATTTGGCCACTAACATCTGGTATTATTCAAAGATTTTAATGTCATGTAAATGAAAAACTAGTTAATAGGAAGAATGAGGATAGCATCTCTGAAAGACATTTCTCTTCCACAAATCATGCCTTCGCTGTTTTCCCCACAATATACAGTTTTGTTACCTCAACTCTGGAATGAGATCCTGCACATTATTGCCATATCCTGCCTGAGCATCAGGGAACAACCAGCAATTGGTCACTAAGGAAATTTGCATCATGGCACAGAAGGAAATGGCTTTCACTCAGACCACATGAGAACACAGATCATTGTCAGAGAAATCTCCCTAAGTGTAAGGAAAATGTGCTTTACATATGATTGGAATAGCCACAGATTACATCGGAGTGGCTGCCAAATTAATTTTCCTATTTAATATCTTTTCTCTTTCATAACAACCCTGATATCATTATCAGTGTGAACAACCCTTTGGTTGATCAGATTTGATCATTAATTCATGGAAACAGTTCCAAAGAATTATTTTGTAGTCCATGTAAGTTACCCTTGCACTATGGGTTCTCCCAATTTCTCTTTAGCAAATGAAATATCACACTGAGATACGATATAAACCACTTGAAGTGACTGAATGCTACAGAATATTTTATCCCTACAGTTTGTACTCTGAGATGCAATACATACTCTTTGATTTTGAAATCAGAATGCTCTGCATACAAATCTTGATTTCATCATGTGTAAAAACTCCTTACTATTCTGATTCCTTGATTTGTGAAGCAGAAATAATAATAAAATTCTTAGAAGCAAATCTTCAAATAGAATGTTAGAGGGTTTTCCAGTAACTGCTCACTCAGGACATAGTTCTGGTGAAGCAAAGCCGATTGCAACTTGGTGTTTCTGTGCTTTTGCCAGATCACTTAGAGATAAAATAGATTTTTCACCACCAAATTTAAGCCCTTGCAGTCTAACATGCAAGGTTATTTTGTATATTACAAATATATTACATATCATAGCAAGGATTAAGGATTGTTTCGTTCAATTGTTATTTTGGTCTTTGAATAAAGCCTTACATTTTCTCTTTTACGGATTTAAAGAGATAAAATGAGTAGAGTAAAAATTCCCCCTAACACAAAGCAAACAGAACACAAAGGAACAAGGTGTTCAGGGTGGTAATATCTGGCAATATCTCTAATCAGTTTGGCTATTGCAGAGTCTATTAAGAAACAGATGAATACCAAAAATGTACTGCACACCTGTAATTTCAGCATCCAAAGAGACAAGTATTATGAGGAGCAGACCACCCTAGGATACACTGTCTTATAAAGAGAGAAGAATAAGAAAGAAAGGAAGGAAAAAAGGAAGGGAGAAATGGAAGGAAAGAGGGATAATGAGAAACAACAGAAATAGGGAAGAAGGAAAGAGAGGGAGAAAAGAAGAAAACAGGGAAAAGAAGGGAAGGTTAGAGAAAAGGCTTAAAATAAGATTTAGTTGTACTTTATGGAGATTATTAGGGGATTGTGCTATACATTCCACATAACCCAATAGTTTTGATTGCCTTTTACAATAGATAATACTTCGTATGTATATATAAAAGGCAAGTTTTCAGTTAGCATTCATTCCACCTTACTTCTAACCCACGGAATCTTTTAGTTCCTGCCCAGTCAAATGATAAGAGGGGATACATATTTTTAATAGTCCTATCTTCTTATTATATACGATGGATTTGTGGTTATTAGTTCTATCTCTTGCAGTAGAAAATGGTGTTGAGCAAAGTTAGGCCTTTTCTGCATAATACACTGTTGTTTATTTCGACTCTGTTTTTATCTTATCTGAGAACATAAAGCTGCAATTTCAAAGTCATTAGGAATAGAAAGTCTGTCGTACACTTGAATATCCTTCATATGAAGTGTACTCCTGAGGAAGAATTTAATGATTATAGTAGCAGACAGATGCTCTCAACACCTCTGAAATTCTGGCAGGAAGTTCATCCTGCAAGGAACTGCTCAAAGCAGAGGTGCACAGCTCTGCTCAAAGCCCAGAATAAGCACTTCACTAGGATCATTCCAGAGGTGAAACTGGTTCTTACTCTTCTTACCTTGTCAGACACACATCTCTCTGGCTTTATTTTAAATTTAGTACTATGGCTGACATCAAATGGAGGACGTAAAGGCAGGCACTGCTTCAGCATCCACAAGAGCGTGAACTGAGTTGCTAAGCTAGAAACTGCATTTCTAATTTCACCCATGAAACTAATTTGAAAATTTGAATGCTATCACCTCAAATATGTTTCTTACGTCCTCCACATAGTACCTGCAAAAAAAGTCATTTTCTTAGGTGGGCATACAGATTATAAACAGAATGAGTTCTGCTGACCCTCACCAATATGCAATTATTCAACTGTTGTATTTAATATGCCTCTCATTTTATAAAGAATCTACAGATTACCTTGTGTCATACTTTTAAATATTTTAATATTAAATATTTTAATAGTATTGTTTAATACATCAGCTAATTCAGCTAAAATGGAAACGTATTTTCTTAGGAAAATAAAGTCTCCAGGAAGAATGAACATACTGAGAGAAGAAGAGACCAAGATTTAACTCTAAATTTTAGAAGGCTTTTTCAAGGGAGATCATCATGAAGATGAGCCATTAACAACACATGAATTAACATCATAGCAAAGTCACTATAATGTAATGGTAACCAAAGACACATGCTTTAAATGTCCTTATAAGTCAGAAATATTCACAGAAAACAATAATAAATAGTCACTTAGAAAAGTTTTGTGAAATTTTAGGAAGGAAAAGGTACCCAAAGAGATTTATGGCAAACTAATAATACCAAACTATACCATTTTCATTATTCTTTATTGCCTTCATCTTTCTCTTTCTTGCTTATAAATATTATATTCCATGATAAAACCTTTCACAAACACTATTAGTACAATTGACACTCATTAATTAATCATACAGAACTGACAAAACTCTGAAGTTTAGGTTAGCCCACCCTCTGCTCTCCAAAAACTACATTTCAGCTAAGAACATTGTAAAACATCATTCATTAGTCTCTTTAATTTCAGAAACATCGGACTCATATTGGCATTCAACACCATCAAACTACAAGCAAGCTTCTTATACCAAATATATTTCTTAATATTTCTTCTTTTATCATAATCTATTTTACTTTTTTAAAATTTCTGGTTATAGTCATGTGTAGATGGTCTGAAGGCTAATTTCACTCCTTGTTTGGCTGCTCAATTCAGGGAAATCCCTTTAGCTGGAGAGATGTTTGCATTCTTGAAGGCCCAGAGACCTCAAGGGGTAAGAATTAGGCCTAGGTATACACATCTCCCAGATTTCAAGTTGCCTTTGACATGTTTCTTGTTAGAGAAAATAGTTGCTTTGAAGACTACCTTATTTATTGATTAAGTCTGTAAAGGTCAGTGCGGGACAGGCTTGGTCATTCTGTTGGAGAATTCTACCTTATATATAGTTCTTTCTTCTTGAATCTCATGCAGGCTCTTCTAAGATAAAACCGTTGACACACTAACTATTGAACTAATTTGCCCATCTGTGTTGTGGAACAATGATGGCTTCAGAAGCTGAAGGCATTCGAATATATTCTTCCTCATAAACTGTTTCTGACTCACCACAAGATTATTTCTATTATGTTCAGCCATGATGAACATAGTTCAACGATGCCCTTGAACATTATTCTCTTTTCTCTTGAGAAAAGTTGATATTCAATCTTTTACAAAGTCATAGAACTTTTTCCCATCAAATCTGAAAGGAAATATAGTTAAGTGTTGTGTCTTTGAACATGTTTTCTAGAGCTCCTCTGCCAACATTCAAATCCTGATTGTGCCAAATATCAGATATGTAAGTGTTGGCAATTCACTTTCCTCTTATGTTTCTGTTTTCCTACTTACAAAATAGAAAGTAAAAATACTCTCTAATGTTTCTGTGTGCATTCAGTTATTATTTAAAACAAGGTCTGATAGGAGATGGGTAATAAAACCTTTCCTAGAACCATGTGTTGGGGTTAGTGGTGTGGCTAGGTTGGTAGAACAATAGGTAAGAGTGAAACCATGAGGTACTGAGTTCAATTCCTGGTCGTGGAACAAACAGCAACAACAACAAAAGAACCTTGTGGCATTTTGTTACTGCCTCTTAGAAATTCAATGTAAAAAATTACTACAGGACTTCTCAATATAGGTAGTAAAAGATTATGTGGACTCTGTCTCTCTGACTCTGTTTCCTCTCTTTCAACCACTAGAGTAGTTCTAATCAACAGCCAAGGTTTATTCTCTATATAGGTGAGGGGGGTTTTAGACAACTTTACCCAAAGCCTTTGCTTAAGGTCCTACAGATCGTAGAGCACAGACAAGTCATAACTAAGTCACATTCCTGACCCACAAAATCCATGAGTGTAAAACATTATCTTATGACCCTTAGCTATAGGTAAGATTTTGTGTAGTCTTTACACTGGAATATTTGTTTCTTATAACTAGTAAGAAGACTCTCCATTAAAAATTTCTTTTTATAATGTTTTTTAAAATACATTTATTTATTGTACAGTTACTGTAAAAGAGGTTACAGTTACATGAGCAAGTTAATGATTACATTTCCTATCAAACATTGCTACCTCCTCCTTTGTTTATTGGAGATATGAAAGTTACAAAACTGAACTAAACTAAAGAAAGTGCTTTCAGAAGATAAAGAAAGTGCTTTCAGAAGATCTGAAATCCTTCTACTAGGATTGTTAGCAAAAAGTCAGAAAAATACATTTTAAAAAAACCCTCTGGGCTGAGAAGGTGGCTCAGTGGTAGAGCGCTTGCATTGAGGCACTGGGTTCAATTCCTCAGCAACACATAAGTAGAATAAGATGGAATTGGCACTGTGGCTCAAATGTTGGAATGCTATCCTTGAGCTGAAGAGCTCAGGGACAGCACCTAAGCCCAGAGTTCAGGCCCCAAGACTGACAAAATTATTATCATAATAAGTGCAAAATTGCATACCTAAAATATTGCTATCCAAATCAGTTCATAAGAATAATGCGCATACAATTTCCCAAAATAAAGTTGATGTTTAAAAAAGAAAAACAAAACAAAAAGTCAAAGGTGAAATTTTCATTTACTGGAAATGTATGGGATACATATATTCGACTGGAATGTATAGATTACATATTGAATTTGCTTTTCTTCTTCACAAATTAGCTAATTTACATAATCAGAAAAATATATTAAAGATCACATTTTCTCCCTACTTTTCTGTTCTACAGTGGTATTTTAAGCTTAATCAATGTTCTAGACATCTTAAAGAGATAATAAACTCAAATATTCAAAACTTTTTGTGTTGATGACTGAGTTTATGAAAAATTCAATACAAAACTTACTGTCTTTTAAGGTCTGTCATTCAGGTTTTTTCCTTATTGATGTGAATCAAATAAATGAATAAAATTAAGTCTGATCTCAATAGCTCATGCCTACACTCCTAGCTATTCAGTAGGCTGAGACCTAAAAATTGGTGTTTGGAGCCACATGAGCAGACAAAGTTGAGAGATTTCTTATTTCAAAATAACTGGCATAAAATTAGAAGTAGAGTATGTCTCAAGTGGTAGGACAGGAGATTTGATGAAAAAGCCAAGCAAAATGGTATGATCCTGAATTGAATCCCCTATAATGGTAGATGTACATAAAAAAATAGAATAAGAGTTCCAGAAGATGGCAGAAGAGAAGCTAGAGGCTAAACAAGCTCTCCCATAGAAAGCAGTTTTACATTTCCAATGAATAGTCCTAAGCCAGAGAATCACACCAAGTATGCCATCACAGGACAGAGAGTTAGGGCAGAGAGGGAACATCCAGGCAAGGAGACAGATCTGAGCTTTTGCCAGCAGTCACCACAGGTGTGGCGGCAGCAGTGGCAGTGATGGTCACAGCCATACCTAAATCCCAGAGAGTCCAGGATCAAAGAGCAAGATACAGTGGGTGAGTGGATTCTACTCAACACCAGCAAGAACCGACAAGGAGCGGACATCTTGATCCTGCAGTTCGCAGACCAGAGACAACCCAGGAACCAAGATTCGGCATGAGTAGTAGCCTGACATCCTCACTCCTTCTCAGGGAACAGAGGAAGGAAGGCCACTCCTCCCACCCCCAGTACCGGAGATCTCCGTCTTGAATGCTGACTAAGCTCGGCGGAGCTACTAGGTCCAACTCAGGCCTTGGAATAAAACTAGAGTCATTTAGCAGGTCACAAGAGCTTAACCTGAACTGCCAGACTCAGCAACACCCAGGGAAAAGTCACGCAGCTCTGGTGCCAGCCCCAGGAGTGGCTTTCTTCACTGGATAATCAGAGCCTTGACAATCAATTGAAATTCAGTAAACAGAAATCCTGAGAATGGCTTCAGGCTAGGCTCTGTGAGTTTCTCATAAACTAGCCCAGGAAAAGCTACTGTTTGCTGAAAGGCCTCAACTCTACCCAGAATCTAGCCTCATCACAGCATCTCCAAACTTGAGGAAAAAACCATCTCCCTCTTTTGTGATACTCAAAGCAGATCTCCCTCCCATTGAACTAACCTGGGAGGAGGATCGCAAAATCCTGGGTAAAGCAAAGCATTTTTCTGCCTGTTCGAACAAACTAACAAAAGAAACCAACCAAGCCACAGGACCACAAGCAGAGCAGAGACTCCAACAAGTGGCTGGTTACAGACACAAGGGAAAAACAGGATTTTTCCCACCGCTCCCAAAAAAATCAAAGAACTTTCTTTTTTCTTTGTCTTCTTTTTTTTTTGTGGTACCTTTTATAAATTTTTTTTCTCTTTTCTAAAACTTTTTTTTAATTTTTAATTTTTACCTTTTTTTGAAAAAAAATGTTTTCTAGTAACTTTTTTTCCCTCTTATAATTTTATTTTAGGTGTGTGTGCGTTTTTCTTTCTTTTTTAATTTTTTTTTGTTTTTTGTTTATCTCTACTGAACTTCTGATCTTTTTTTCTTCCTTTCTTATCCTTTTAACCTTTTCTTCTCTTTTGTTCTTCTTTATGTGACTTAATTGTTGTTATGCACATCCTCAGATAAACCTGTCGTTGACTATTAGACCCTATCCCCAATTGTGTACACACTTAATCCACAAATTTATTACTCAACTCAAAACCTCTGAGACTTAAATTCCTCAATAGCAGTACTACATCTTTATACCTATATAATATTTTAAATATTTTTATTTTTAAGTTTTTCACATCTCCTTTATATCCCTCCCCTTCTCTCATTATACTCATGTTCTTCTCTGAGTAGTTTGTTCTTGCCTTTGCAGAATATCATTAATTTTTACTGTTCTATTTTTTCTGGTCTCTTTTCTTTTCCTTTTCTCTTTCTTCTTTTTTTTTCTCTCTCTCTACTATCATCCTATCCAACCTATATACTGCTTTGAGATTAGGACTTAGTTAAGTTAACTCTCCCTGTACCTTCCCACATCACTCTATTCCTTTTTTTTTTACCCACATCTCTACATAGCCCTAATAATTTCTGGTTTTCCAAATTCTTTGCGGTTCATAATCCATTAATATATAGTTGCTTGATGTTGAATAGATGTACCTGTTGAACTAGATTGTATCTGCAGACTATTGACTGTGAAAATTCAGACTTTGGTTGATGCTTGCCTTAAGAGAGTGTACTAGCACAAAACTGGTGTTATTTTCATCCCAAATGGGCACAGTAAGGCCGAAAAACACAAGAAAAATGGCAAGTCCGGGAACCTCCACTCCCACTCATGATTATCACGAGACAGAACAGATAATGAATAATCCACAGGAGAGTTCCCAAATAGCTGTACAAACACTGCTGGCAAACATGATAAATGAAAATATTGAAAACATACAAAGGACCCTCTATGAGCATGCTAAGGAGAGAGAGGAGGCAAACAAAAGGTCAATGCAGGAAAAGACTGGAAACCTAAAAAGGACTGTAAGAACATGGTAGGGAGAGAGAGGAGTCAATCCAAAGGTTACAGGAGTATCATAAGCGTGACAAAGCTACTCAAAAACTGACACAGGACTTGCGTGAGCAGCTTGAGAATACTCAAAGAGAAAGGTGGGAGTGGTGTGAACAGGCTGAGATCACTCAAAGAGTACTACAGGAATGGCATGAAAGGGAGCTGGAGGAAGCTACTCAAAGAGTAATACAGGAATTGAGAGACCAGGTAGAGAATACACAAAGATCACTAAAGGCATTCATGGGTTCCATTAATAAAGTGCAGAAGGAAGTCAGGGAGACCACAAAGGGAATGCTGAATGGAACCCAACGGAAGGAATGGGAGTCCAAGGGAAAAAAAAAACAAATCAACTAAGTGATTTGAGAATAAACACTGAACACCAAATTAAGGACGTAAAGCAGTTCATAAAAGATCTAAACCAAAGGTCCAACAAAGAATTTGAAGCAATGAAACCTGACCAATTAGAAGGAAAAGAGATAAAAAACAAAGTAGAAAGGCTTGACAGCAGGTTAGACCATGCAGAAGACCGAATATCAGGGATTGAAGACAGCCTAAATATTACAGAGAAAGAACATACAACCATCCAAGACAAGTCCAAGAAATTTGACAGGTATATCCAACACTTGGAAGACACCATCAGAAGGCCTAATCTAAGGATAATGGGTGTAGAGGAGCACCTAGAGTCAGAATTTAATGGTCTAGGAAATTATTTTAACAGGATCATAGCAGTGAACTACCCAAAAATGCAAAAAGATAGGCCTATTCAGATACAAGAAGCTTTTAGAACTACAAAGAGAACAGACCAAAATAGCACATCCCACCCTCACACAGGATCAACTTGGCCCAAGAAAACATCCTTAAAGCTGTGAAGGAGAAAAGACTAAATACCTATAAAGAGAAACCAATTAGAATCACCTCAGATTTCTCAGCAGAGACAATCAAAGCAAGAAGAGCCAGGAATGACGTATGCCATGCCCTAAAATCAAACAACTATCAAGCAAGAATACTGTACCCAGCTAAACTCTCCTTCATAACTGAAGGCCAAATAAAAACCTTCCATAGCAAAGAAAAATTGAAACAATACATCTCCACCAAATCAGCCCTACAAAAGATTCTTAAAGATGTCTTACATATAGAAAACCAACAAGACCACAATAAAGGCCAAGAACCTGCACAAAAACTGAGAATCCACGAACCATAAGAAGAACCCAGTTTTCGCAACCCCAAGAAGGTGGATAGCATGGCAGGAACTCCCAAATACTCTCAGTCCTATCCCTTAAAATTAACGGACTTAACTCTCCAATTAAGCGACATAGTCTGTCTAGTTGGATTAAAAAAAAAGATCCTTCTATCTGCTGCCTTCAGGAATCACATCTTGCCATTAAAAACAAACACATTTTCAATGTCAAAGGATAGAACAAAATCAACCAAGCAAACGGACCCCATAAACAGGCGGGAGTTGCAAGCCTAATATCAGATAAAATAGACTTCAAATTCAAATTCGTGAGAAGAGATAAAGAAGGTCGATACATACTAATTAAGGGATCTCTCCTTCAGGAGATTATTACAATTCTAAATATCTATTCGTCAAACAATGGAGCACTCACATTTATCCAAGACACACTACTTTCCCTCAAATCCCACATAGATCCAAAGACATTAATTGTTGGGTATTTTAACACACCACTCTCCCCACTAGATAGATTAACTCGGCAAAAACTCAACAAAGAATTCGCAGATCTTAACAGCTGCATAGATCAACTACATTTAACAGACATCTACTGAATATTTCACCCAGCAGCCTCAGAATAGACGGTTTTCTCAGCAGCACATGGAACATTTTCTAAAATAGACCACATTTTAGGCTACAAAGCAAACTTGTTCAAATTCAGAAACATTGAAGTTATACCTTGCATTCTCTCTGACCAGAAGGGAATAAAATTAAAACTCAACACCAAAAGCCACCAAAGAAAATCCAGTAGCACATGGAGGTTGAACAACAGACTGCTGAATGGAAGAGATTAGAAAGGAAATTCAAATGTTCATGCTATTCAACGAGTATTTGCACACAAATTTCCAGCTCCTCTGGGACACAGCAAAGGAAGTAATCACAGGCAAATTTATAGCTCTGACCTCCTACATCAACAAATTGGAGAGATCTGAAACCAACAATTTAATGACACATCTAAACCTCCGTGAAAAAAAGCAGCAAGATAAACCCCAATCCAGTAGACGGAAAGAAATAATTAAAATTAAATCAGAATTAAATGAATTAGAATCCAAAAAAAAAGTATAGAAATAATCAACAAAACAAAGATTTGGTTCCTCGAATAAATTAACAAAATTGACAGACCCTTAGCAAATCTTATCAGAAAAAGAAGAGAACACACCCAAATAAATAAAATCAAAAATAAAAATGGAAACATCACCAAGGAAAAAACCCAGATTCAGAACATTATAAGGGAATATGTCTCAAAACTTTATGCTAATAAATTTGAGAACGTGACAGAAATGGACCTTTTCCTAGCAAATATTGACATGTCAAAACTAAACCAAGATGATTTAAACCAGCTTAACAGGCCCATCTCGAGCATTGAAATAGAAACAGCAATAAGAGAATCCCAGCTAAGAAAAGTCCAGAACCAAATGGTTTTACAGCGGAATTCTACAAGGGCTTCAAAGCTGAGTTCAAACCAATACTCCTCAAACTCTTCAATGAAATTGAAAGACAAAGTTCTCTACCGAACACATTCCATGAAGCCATCATAATCCTGATCCCAAAACCAGGCAGGGACTCATCAAAGAAAGAGAACTATAGTCCCATTTCTTTGATGAGCATTGATGCAAAACATCCTAATAAAATTTTGGCCAATCGACTTCAACAATTCAGCGAAAAATCATACACCCAATCAAACAGGATACATTTCAGGGACGCAAAGCTGGTTCAACATATGAAAATCAATCAATATTATTCATCACATCAACAGGAGCAAGGATAAGAACCACATGGTTATCTCAATAGATGCAGAAAAAGCATTCGACAAGATCCAACACCCCTTTTGATGAAGGTTTTGGAAAAATTAGGAATCCATGGAACATTCCTCAATAAAATAAAGACTGTATATGACAAACCTACAGCCATCATTATACTTAATGGGGAAAAACTAAAGCCGTTTCCTCTTAACTCAGGAACAAGACAGGGATGTCCACTCTCTCCAATTTTCTTCAACCTAATATTAGAATGCCCAGCTACAGCAATAAGACAAGATCCAGACACAAAAGGACTACAATTAGGGAAAGAAGAAATAAAACTCCCACTTTGCGGATGACATGAACTTGTACTTAAAGAATCCCATAGACTCCACTCCCAAATTACTCAAGCTGATTCAAAACTTTGGCAAAGTAGCAGGGTATAAAATTAACCACCCAAAATCAATGGCTTTTCTGTATGCCAACAATGAGAAAAGTGGGGCTGGAATTAGGAAAGCAATTCCATATGTATTAGCCCCACAAAAAATAAAATACCTCGGAATTAACCTCACCAAAGAAGTGAAGGACCTCTTTGCTGAAAACTTTAAAAACTTGAAAAAGGAAATAAGAACAGAACTTAGAAAAAGGCAAAAACTCCCAAGATTGCAAAAACTCCCTGGATTGCAAAGATTAACATCGTAAAAATGGCAATACTTCCCAAGGCTATCTACAAATTCAATGCGATACCTATCAAAATCCCAACCTCATTCTTCAAGGAAATAGAAGAGGCAATCCTAAAATTCATATGGAACAATAAAAGACCCCGATTGTAAAAACGCACCCAAACGGAAAGAACACTGCTGGAGTAATATCAATACCAGATTTCAAACTCTCCTATAAAACCATAGTAATAAAACAGCTTCGTACTGGCATAAGAACAGACCTCAGGACCAAAGGAATAATATTGAAAACCCAGAAATGAACTTACAAACCTATAGCCATGTAATCTTCGATAAGGGAGCTAAAACAATAGAATGGAAGAAAGACAGCCTCTTCAGTAAATGGTACTGGCAAAATTGGTTAATTACTATTAGAAAATTAAAGCTAGACCTTTATATATCACCCTGCACCAGAATCAACTCCAAATGGATCTGTACAGTATATTCACAAAAAATAAACATAAAAAATAAAATAAAATTCAGCATTGTTCCCTGTAAGACTCATAACATTTTCTACCTTTTTGCTTATTTGATATGAAAAGGAACTTTGTCTTTTAAAAACTATGTTCTTCTCTATTCACAACATATAAGCATGCTGTTATTCACCTTTCAAATTTGTTATCTCCAAAACGAAACATTTAGATTGATTGTGTTTGACTAACTTCATAGAATAATGTTTTTTCATTAAAATTCCACTCAGGATTTTGGAAAGAATGCAAGGAACGTCTACTTTCATGCTAGTGGCACATATGACATAATTTGTTGTATGTCAGAGTTTAAAATCGATCACCATTATTAGGTCAAAATGGAAACATTAGACTAATTCAAGAGTTTAATATTACACTCATTTTGTTATTATACCTAGAAGTGTAATAAACAAATGTATTGTTATATATTTTCCCAGTTGTTCACAAATACTTATTCCAAGTCTTTTGGTAATAAGTACATCACAAAATCCATACATCGTTCAATCAATTGACTGTAGTCACAAATTATTTGTCCTTTCATTCGTTCATCCTCATTTTTTGTCATGTAGTTGTTTTTCATGCTTTCTTGTGGCTTTTCACTTCTCTCTTGCAGCTTTTCTCCTGGGGACTGTCCTATCATCAAACATTCAATACTATTTTTCAACTACTTAAAAAAAATCACCCTCATGTCAAATCCTACTTTTTGGAATATTCAAAGCTCACATTTCAATTCTAATTTCAGAAAGAATTGGCTATATTTACTTTCTACTTTCTCACCTCCTATTTCCTTTGGAACACACTTCCATTTCCACAAAATGACACTTTGTTGAGGTTTCCAGAAATGACTGTGTTTCCCCTTTGGCAAATTCTCAATGTTCAAAAAAGATGAGCCACAGATTTTATAGAGTGGATCACACCTTTTTTTGCTACACATATTATTTTCTTTTGATTTCTTTATTTTATTTTATTTTTTATTGTGAAAATACTGTACAGAGGGGTTACAATTACATGGGCAAGATAATGAGTACATTTTTATCAAGCATTGTAGCCTCCTCCTTCGTTTCTCCTTCCCATCTCTTCCCATCCTCCCCCTGCCCCCACTCACTACTCCCCGCTAAACCCCACCTCGCACAAAGATGTAAATTTCATTTTTCGACATAATGACATGTACATCTCATTGTTGCAATGGGTCCACCTTTATCCCTATTTAAACGATACCACTTTCTCCACAGACTTTACTTTTATATATGTCCATAGTTATATGTATGCATCAAGACACATTCAAGCAAAAGTATTTTATCTGAAAGTAAAACACTCTAAACCAATATTTTTCTTTGCATTTTCTTTCAGTGATTTCACTGTTGAGAACTCCTTGGTTGATTATGAACTTAATTTGCTTTTTTTACTCAAGGCTAGACCTTACTGCTTTGAGCCACCGTGCTATTTCTGGTTTTCTGGTAGTTAATTGAAGATGAGTCTCATGCACTTTCCTGCCTGGACAGACTTTGAACCATGATTCTTAGATCTCAGTGTCCTGAGTAGGTAGGATTACCGTTGTGAGCTACCAATGGCTAGTAGGAATGCAAAATGTAAATCATTCATAGGGGTACACAAATATAAACTCATTTTGAAATTCCAGCTACTTGGAAAGCTGACGTAGAATGGTTTGTGGACAGCTAGAGAATAGTGCCACTCCCTATCTTAAAAAGCAAAAGCAAACTAAAGAGCAACATCTTTTCTCCTTTTGCTCCCTAACCAAAACAAACAAACAAAAAAAAAACAAGCAAAGTTAAACTAGTTCATCTATGAATATTTACAATTGGAAAACTGTTAAAATTTTAGAGCCTTTATTCTGTATTATTTTGAAACTTTCTTCCTCATTGTAAAATGCAAAACTCAGCAGGCGCAGGTAATTCTTTAACCTCTCATTTTTAACATTTTTCTAATTTGTAAATTTATCAAAATGTATTTACTTCTGGAAAATTGAATTAGGACAGCTAGAAAACATAGCAAATATGAGCCATGACTCAGTTACTCACACATGGTAGTCAACATGCACAGGAGAAAGATACCAGATTATCATGGTTTGAAGCCAACCCAATCATAATATTTTTGTTTGCTTGTTCATTTTAAGCACTGCTTACTGAAGCTTGAAAATATGATCTCATATTCATGTTTAGTTCATGTGTTCAAGGCTGTCATTCTACCTCTTGAGCCACAACACCATTCCTGGCATTTGGCTGTCTAATTGAAGGTAAGATTCTCTCCCATATTTAAGCCTAGACTGGATACAGATATCCTTAGATCTCAGGTAACTGAGTATCCAGATTATAGGCTTGGGCCACCAGTGACCAATTTATATACAGTTTTAATATACTTCTTTTACGAGAGCATTTTTAATGTGTTTTTTTTTGTTAATGAATTTTACAAAGGGATTTAATTCCACAAGCCAGCTTATGAATACAATGGATCTGAATCAATGTCACCTTTTTTATTTCTCCCTTATAGAACATTCTTCATATTTGTAGAAAGCTTGGAAAGCTAACACAAATAGTTCCACTCTCTTCACCCAGTTCTTCCATTTGTATATTATATAAATGATGTGAATGTCTTATAATTAATGAATTTATGTTCATACATTATGATTAATTAAAGTGCATTAATGAGAAGTTTTAAATAACATTTTTCCTGGGCCTCAAATGGAGGCTCAAGCTGTATTCCATGCTATTTAGTAACAGTTGAGTTAAGGGAGCTCTGGCTACCTTACCTGTCCAGAAAAACTGCATTGTAATCCCAACTCATGTTAGATGTATGGCCATCGGCAGGTTTCCTAACACTTCTGACCCTTAATCTTGCGTTTGTGAAAACAGACTAAATAAACTGTCAGTTTGAACTATTGAGAATTATTAATTAATTGGGAATTAATAATTGATTAATTAATTAATCTAATTGATAAGTACATTCACAAACTCAAGTTCTGTTCTGTGAAGTAATCATTAGTATTAAGCAATTTGGAGTCTATGGTAAATGTACAGAATATAGTTCAAACAAATGATAAGAATCCACTTTCATGTGCACATGTGCCCATTCGACAAGCTTACCAAGATGGCAGCAGTAATTATGTGAATGAGAAAATAGTAATGCAGTTTTCAGTGAAATTTCACCAGGACAAGAATATGCTAAGTTCTTCCAATCCTAGTTATAAATACGTAGCAGTTTGTTATAACTCTTCTGGAGGAAAGAGTTCTAATTTCCCCTAGTGAGTAGCAAATTAAACGGTTGTGTAATATTTTACTTTATTCCTTTTGTGTGCTTGGGGAAAACGAACACACAAATAATGTCAATATGACCTGGGTGTTGGTGGTTCATGCTTATAACCCTAGCTACTCAGGAGACTGAGCTCTGAGGATCAAAATTTGAAGCCTCATTTCCAATTAACCACCAAGAAGTCAGAAGTGGATCCAGGGCTCAAATGGTAGGGAACCAGTCTTGAATGTGTGTGGGGGGGAAGGGTCACAAGGGAGAGAGTGAGGTCCTGAGTTCAAGCCCATGTATAGGCATCCATCCATCTATCCATTCATCTATCCATCCATCCATCAAGCAATCAATCAATAACATCAGCAAGTGAGTGTTTACTTAAAAAAAATTAAAAAGTGAAAGAAGTAAATCAAATACCTGTTTTGGAAGCTAGAAATCTGAGAGGCAAGAACAAACAAAAGCTTGCCACAAATTAGGTAAATTCATGTGTAATATGTCAAAAGCATATGTAGTAGGGAGGCCAAGTTTGGTGGAGCAGAGAGGGTTAGGACCTGAGTAGGTCATGAAATGAGAAAAGTGATACACATAGTCAGGACCCCATCTTTTAGGCCTTATTAATAGCTATATCTGTTTATCCTTCTGACCCTAGATATAATTTAAAAAAATGAAATCTACTGGAATATAAATCTTTTTCCAACATAATTATTCTTAAATTTAGGTATTATTAAGGACTTCAAAATATTGATTAATTGTTTCCTTCTTCTCTTGTCATTTCTGTATTTGTTGTTTTGGGGTATTAACAGTACAGTTTATGATGTTTTATTTACAGCTCTGTAATTTTCCTTTTAGCATTTCCTATTATGGCTTAACTTGATCCTCTTGGGTCAATTTATTCAGTTGTACTATCATTCTTCATTCTAGAATGGATACTTTCCTACAAATATGAGTTCGTTTCCTGCTGCTACCTCTTGGATTCTAGTCATTGTAATTAGCATAAATTAAAGTGTTTTTTTTCTAACTACCAATAAATAGTTTATTGTTTTGGGATTAAGAGTTTAAATTGGATATTATAACACAAAGAAAATGGCAGAAACAGGCAATACTGGTACAAGTTATGCTTAATTACATTTCATGGCTAGACATATTATATGTAAATGTCAATTTTGTTTCACTATGCTGATAAGTATAAATTAACATATTACAAAAAGCTTATGAACAAATATCAAAGTTCTAAATTCAGCACATACAGAGTATCTCTCATACTAAGAAATATTAACTAAAGTCATCATTAAGTTAGAGTTTATTTTTTGAAATAAAACAAGATGAATTAGCCAATATGTAACATTGCTATTATCTAACTAGGTAAAATAACAATAGGCTGTCAATGCACAATTTTTTAGGAGACTAGCTTTCAAGTAGTATTTTACATTAACTTCTAACAGTAGTGTAATAATTTTAATGATAACATATTAATTTACAATAATAATGAGACCTACTCCAATAACATTAGTCCACATTTCTGATTTAGGCAATGTGAAGTTTAGGAATCAACTAGCCTTACTTAAAACTCCCCAAGTGAATTCATGTGATTGCATAAACATTGTTAAGAAATAATTGTTAGAGAACACTTTTTGGATATGATATGAACAACAACATTGCACAGTTCCCATACATTAGATATTACTTTACAATTAAAATAATAAAGGCAAGAAACCTGGAAATAAATGACAATTTTAGTGGATATCTCTAAGAATGTTTGTAAAGGATGATTAATATTGGATATATATTTTTCAATTCCCACCAGATAAAATCACCTTCTAATTTTCACATAAGCAATGTTACCTATTGAATATAACTATGAGCTTGCGATTGATTTAAATTACTTCTCTAAATACACTTTCTAAGTCCTCTAGCATTCCTCTTAGCTTCTGTGGCTTCTGAGAAAATATTTTACCTCTTTTTTCTCTATTGCTTGTTAAGAAGGAAAAGACAGTTATTAAATGTGTGTTTAACAGGATGAAGAAGTTGGTATTAGGGAGTAAGAATAATTGAAATGTATAACATTGAAGCATAATGAAAAATCACTCTGGAAGCCTGTTAGCTCTCCAGTGTTGGATTCAATATAGCCTTCAATTGCTTCCTGCAATTCGTGCATGGGATAGCCATTCACCCCCTGTCTTATAGCCTCCTGGGGAGCATTTGTGATGTCAGAAGTACTGCTCAAGGTTACAGGACTGTGAGACTTCAGAGCTCTTCCAGGCTTGTCAAGCACTGTACTCGAAGTCTTGAGTCGAAGTCTCGACTTACTCGAAGTCTCTCACCTCTCTTGCTCATGAAACTTAATCATACACACAGTGGCAATTTATAACATGAACAGTTCTAGAATAAAATGTGTGTCAATGTGCTAGCAGAAGGAACCTGCAGAGGTGTTTGACATAGTCAAAGTGAGGTACAGTAATCCTTGCAGATTGTTCTAGGAACTTATTTTAAAGGTACTAAGATAATGAGGTTTCCTACATAAATGATTACAACTCAGGAAGAAAAACGACAGAATGAACGTGTTAAGGTGCAACACAGTTATTCAGTGTTAAAGAAATCTTTTGGTGTGTAATTTTAAAGTATTCATTTATTTTCTGAGACCATTCATGCCAAAATTAATAGTATGATTACTCATTTGATGTCATAAGTAGCTCTAAATGAAATTGTCACTGACAAATGCAATTTATTCAATAAAGTGAATTAGTATTAATATATAAAACTAGTTAAAAATTAGTATTTCAAACTAGTTGAATACTAGTTAAAATTAGTAGTTTACTTTATTGACCCAATTAGGAAAATTAATACACACTTACATTTTAAGCATTTTAAAATTAATATTAGTATATACTTTGAATATGCCTATAGTAAGAATATAAAAATTCAAGAGGTAGTCTTACCTTCTGATTTACAAAAGAAATGAATGGTCTCAGATGCTTTTTTCTTTATAAATTTTCTTATATTTCTACCACCAAAAAACCTTATAGTTTGGACTTTATTGAAATAATTCACATGAAAGGTATAGAAAAAACATAAGAAAATAATATATACTAAAATATTTAAGAAAATATTCTTACATATTTATTTTTTCGTTTTAGTGAAAATAATACATATAACAAAAAGGTCATAATATAATATTTGAAGTTGAAAATAATAATAAGTATATAAATTGCTTCCCAAACAAGGAAACAGGATGACCCATTGCAACAATGATACCCACAAGACAGTATATTGGAAATGAACTTTACAACTTCAGTGGGGGGAGGAGTAAGAATGGTTGGGGAGGGAATGGATAGTGGGAGAACCACAAGGGAAGGGGTAACAATGCTCGACAAGAAATATACTCATCGACTTACTTATGTAACTGTAACCCCTCTGTACAGCATCTTTACAATAAAATAAAATTTAAAGAATTTGAAAAGTTAAGGCAAATACTGGGAGTAAATACTTGTAAAACATTTACGTGCTAAGTGTATGGAATTAGCATAGTTATAAAAACATTGAAAATAGGGGTACTGGGAAGTTGGCTAAGTGGTAGAGTGCTTGCCTCTCATGCAGGAGGCCCAGGGTTCGATTCCTCAGCACTGCATAAGCAGAAAAAAGCTGGAAATAGCGCTGAGCTCAAGTAGTAGGGCACTATCTTTTAGCTGAAGAACTGAGGGACAAAGCCCAAGCCCAGAGTTCAGCCTCCACGACAGACCAAACAAACAAAAAAGAGAACAAAAACAAAGAAAATAGGCACAGAGTTAATTAACATGGAAACTGAAGAGCTACTATAAAGCTGATAGTGATCAATACAGTAAGTTTCTGGTCAGCCATTCTGATAGCAGTATGTGGAATAAGTAGAAATGAACAATGGAATAGAGGGAACTGTTTCTCATTTTTTGGATATAAACTTTCAGACAAGGTGCGATGCCTAGAAATATAAGACTAGAGGATTGGTATCAGAGATGTTATAATCTCCTGCTTAGCTTAATGCAAATACAGAATGGATATATAAGTTCATAGATACTCCTTAGTATGCAGCAATATACCTCCTTATTCTGTCAGCTGAGAGAATTGCAAGGAGACGACATCAAAGAACTAAACACAATCAGATAAAAGATGATTTTGTCAATATTAAATAAAGAGGGAAATTCAAAAATTCCTAGAATCCAACAACAACAACAAAAAACAAACAAACACAACCTCCTAGCCAGGCAGCAGAGGATCACTCCTCTTATCCTAGCTACTCAAGGGCCTGATATCTGAAGCCAGTCTAGTCAGACAAATACCAGGAAAGCCTTATCTCCAATTAATAGGTAAAATTATCTAAATGTAGCTGTGGCACAAGTAGTAGAGGTCCAACTTGCAGCAAAAATAGTGAAAGGAGAGAATGAGGACCTAAGTACATACCCAGGACTAACACACACATTCTACACATGTACAAACACACATGCATGCATACACACACACACACACACACACACACACACACACACACACACACACAAACAGAAATTAAAAACTATATGCTAGAATCGTTGTGATTCAGTGAAGACAATATTAAGAGGAACATTTATAAATATGAATCATAACTCTGTCTTGAAAAACTATGGATACAATCTAACACTGATTATAAGTCAAAACTTGTGTTTACTATTAGTTAATGAATTCTTTCCTAGGGGTCTTTTGAAAGAGGTACTAATTTCTACGGGATTTATAAGGGCACCGAACAAGTCTGTAAGTGTTCTCCATCCTTGATTATGAGAAGTCACAACTTACTGCACATATCTATTAAAATTAACTGATATTTTATATGTAATTCATCATAATACATAGTTTTAGTAGAAAAACTGCAATACTACAATAACCATGCAATAAAATAATTACCATAACTTGTTTAATAAAGCATCCGAAGCATCTATAACTAATCTCATAGAGTTGACAAAAAAACATCCTGCTCTTAGTGGTTTTGAAGTTATTTCAAATGAATGTGTTAAAAGTATGTCTTCATTTACTAAAAAATTAAGACTTTTAGAATATAATTAAGCCTATGAAATGAGCAATTGTCTATCATCATAGTTTATGTATACATGCCCATTATTAATTCATCTTTCTGTAGTGTCTAGGATTCAATATCAATATTATAAATCTATTTATATTAGTTTAATATAGTTTCTCCATAATATGTTTTATCATAAAAATATTATGAATAATGTTATAACAAATAAGGTAACATACTTTTATAACAAATATATTTTTCCTCACTCATCAATATGGTTGATGTATTCTATAAACAAATAATTTTTGAAAATAATTAAATCACTTATAAAAGATATGACTTTCGGGCTGGGAAGGTGGCTCAGTGGTAGAGCGCTTGCCTTGCATGCATAAGGCCCTGGGTTCGATTCCTCAGCACCACATAAGCAAAAAGAAAAAAGCCGGAAGTGGCACTGTGGCTCAAGTGGTAGAGCGCTAGCCTTGAGCTGAAGAGCTGAGGGACAGCGCCCAGGCCCAGAGTTCAGGCCCCACGACCGGACCCAAAAATAAAAGATATGACTTTCATAAAACTGGTTAGGTCCTAGATGTATCCTCATAAAAAATATAATATGTCCTACATTCCAATGTTTAAATTTGTATGCATTCTATTTTGTCTTCCCTTTGGGAAAAACTGATATATATATATATATATATATATATATATATATATATATATATATATATATATATATATATATATCATCCAATGCACAGTGATTATTCTATATACTTATTGTTTGAGTGGAAGTGTACATTGAAATCCCTCACTGGTATCAGCATTCTATGACTTTAAATCTAACTCTTGGATAAAAGAGAAACAATATGCTACGTGGTTCATCATACTTTAAGAAGCACCCAAGAATTTATGTGCAAGCCTAGACCTTCTAAATTATTGCAAGAAACGGCTCGTCATAAATCCTATAAATGTTTCCTCTGATTTTCAGTCTTTGCTAGTGGCTGCCATAATCCTAACAATTTCTCTAAGTTCCAGTGGCTTCATTTTTTATTTTCTCTAATCCAAATCTCAAAAGTGTTATGTTGCTGTAGTTTAGCAACAAATGGTACCCCATATCCTTCTTTTTACCCATAATCTCTTCATGAGTGGTAATTACTATGAGAAACATTTAACATAACCCATTATTTTTCTGTCCTTAGGACTGTACAAGGTATCTAGCTAAATATCAAATGTATAACTCTTCCAAAAGGATATATGGAAAAAGTACTGCATTTAATCAGAAAATTAATATGACCAGGTTTTCTTTCCTTTCTATTTGAATTAGGAGGGGACATTTTTGTTGGATAATGATAAAATTATGTGGTTAGTTTCGGCAAACATTTTCCTAAATAATTTACAATGATGAGTAATTGTTATGATTTAATATCATAAAACATGTACATATGTGTGACTGGGAGAATTTATAGGACTACTTCATAATTTTCTATGATACAATAAAAGAAAATGGAATCATTACTGCAGAGTTAATTGTTGCACAAGGCATGACTAAAGGTCCAAGAGACGAAAGACATAGAAGTTTATAGAAAACCTTTTTATTGTCTGAATATGAAATGAGAAAGGAAAAAAAATAAAAACAACTAGATGCTACTGCCAAGTCACTGTAGGTTTAGATACAAGGAGGCTGAGATCTGAAAATCCCGGAGTTCTCAGTTTGCAGCCAGCGCCAGTGGATCAGATGATAATGATAAAGTACCAATATTAAGCTAAAAAGCCCAGCAAAAGTACAAGGCCCTGACTTCAAGCCAAAGTAGCAGCACTAACAATTTTTAGTAAGAATTCATTCATAATAATAATGATATATAACAAATATTATATTATCATTTTATATGATGTATATTATATACATTATATAATGTATATATTATGTAATGTTAATATGATGTATGTAAGATATTATGTTTGTATATAATATTGTATATTGCATATACTCTAATATAATATATTATAATATATACTATAACAGTATATGTTAATATTAGCTATTGTATATAATGTATGATATATAATAGATATCATATGTTATACATTATATTATATGATGTATAGTTATATATAATGTGTTATATATTATATACAATATGTAATGTTATATTATATAATGTGCAATATATAGTATGCATTATATTATATATTATAATAATAGTTATACTATATTATAATTCTATTATTATATATCATATGGTATATTATATCATATTATATATGTGTTGCGATTATTATAACTGTATTATAATAATTATTATTATACTGAAGAAGCTGAGTGCTGGTGACCCGCATATGCAATTGTAGCTATTCAGGAGTCTAAGATTTTAGGATCACTGTTTGAAAACAGCCGAGGCAAGAAAAGTTATGAGACTCTTATATCTGCAGTTAACTACCAAAAAAAACTCAAGGACAATGTCACTTCCTAAGTCCAACCCCCAGTATTGAGACACAAGAGAGAGACAGAGACAGAGACTTAAATAGATACAGAGAGACAGAGAGGAGAAAAAAGTATAGTTTTCTTAAGAGTAGTGACATATGAAAATTACTGACTTGACAACTGTTTGATAGAATCAACTGTTTCTATACTCTATTGTTACCATAACAATAAGACAATAACAGGAAATAACCCATGTACCTAAATGGATAGTTATCTCAATTTCTCTCCAGAACATGATTTTTAAAGCCAGACCAATGATCTAAAAATCACGGCCTTAGTCCACAATGCTTTCAACAACAAGATAAATGATACAACTTTACATATTCATTGAGTAGTTGAAATTAGAATACAATGTGTAGTGGTATTTCTGAATATCTAGTAACAATATTCTTTATTCCATTAGAATAGAAAGAGGTAACAAAAATCTCATTACTATTTTAGGCACATTCATATAGTATTCTAGATGGCATCATAACTTAATATGTATATTTCTATACCATTCACTACATAGAAAATAGATCCTCTACAATCTCTCTTTCAAAACTGATTGTTAATTGATAGCCTCATCACACACACTGGAGAAGAAAGCCATTTATACCATGTTAATCGACTTTCCAAAAAGAAGATTTTTACATGATATCTTTGATAGGGGAATTTTCTCAAAGCAATTTGTCAAGTTGAATATGACCCTCCAGCATAAGTGAAAATATCTAGTTGTTATTCATGAGAAGAAGCATATCAGTTTAACAAGGTTGGCTTATTATAGTAGAATGGTAATTCTAGATTTCATTATATTACTTTCATATACATGTGTATATTGACATTTTCCCTGAGAATATTTTATTCATGAATGAGCTAAATTTTGAATTAATGAAACTATCTGACAATTAAGTTGCACTACTCATGGTTGCAATGCATACTTAAAGTAATTACTTTTCTAAAGAATAATGCAACAGGCTATAGATGCTGTTGGTAGTAAATGGAGTAAATAGGCTTTGCGTAATAATTTTATACTAGAATGCTATTATGACAAATTTTAAGATTCAGATACACTGGTTCTTGCATTTATAAATGTATGTGTACACATGTATATCTATGTTTATAATGTCTATGAGTATTTCTAACATTGTTTTGCAGATGATAAAAATAACTTTGGAAGACTTTAAACACTTGTGTAAGATTCCTTTTTTTTCTTTTTCTATTTTTTATTGTGGAAATACATTACAGAGGGGTTGCAATTACATGGGCAAGATAATGAATGCATTTCTTATCAAGCATTGTAGCCTCCTCCTTTGTTTCCCCTACCCATCCCTTCCCATCCTTCCTCCCCACCCTCCCACACAATCCCCCCCATCAACGTTGTAAAGGTCATTTTCGACATAACGACTTGTACATCTCATTGTAGCAATGGGTCCACCTGTATCCCTATTTAAATGATTTGTTTTTCCCCTTCCCTTCCACAAAGTATACCGACATCAAATGGAGTGAAAGCAGGGATTATATTGTGGGGGAGGTGACATTGCCCCATTTGTTAGTAAATGGAAAGGCTTGGAAAAAATTATATTAAGTGAAGTAATCCAGGTCCAAGGAAACATAAGTCCCATGGTTTCTCTTATTTTCAATATCTAGTACATGTCTGAGTCAAGCAGAAAAGGTCAGATAAGTTGATGTTAGGGAAATGAACCCTAAGATATGTATTTAAATGTATTTTTTTTCTTTCATGTGATTATTTGTCTAAGATCCTTAAAGAGAAGTATTATTGTCTATACAAAAGAGGAAAAAATGGGTGGTGCTCTGGTTGCTGATATCTATAATCCTAATTACTTGTGAAATTCAGATATGCAGATTAAGGACCAATCCATTACAAGTAGCAAAACCCACGAGATTCTTACCTCTAAGCAAGCACTAGAAAGCCAAAAGTTGAGTTGAAGCTCATAGAGTTAATGTCTTTAGCAAAAATGTCTTTTTTCTCAAGTCTTAGGCGAAATGCTCTGGGATAGTGCCTAGGCCCTCAATTTAAGCCCAGAACTGGCACATATATACATATATATGCGCGCGCACACACACACACACACACACACACACACACACAGAGGCAGGAAGAAACATCTCACTCTTTAGAGCATTCTGATTCTACCATACCACAAACATTTTTCCATCTCTGCCATTTAAAGAGCTTAAATTATGATCTAACATCCATGATGGTGATACTTAAGAGTACTTTCTATTTCCCTGGCATTGTTCTAAATTATGTTCCATCTATCAATGGACAATCTTAGTTACAACCCTTATACAAAGATTCTGTGATTACTTTCAGTAAAAACTAAGAAAAATATAAATGACTAAATTTAGAAAATTACTGAAGTTATCACAGCAGATAACTGGTTTCAGAATGCAGTTTTAGAGAATTACTCGATTTTATCCAAGTGTCTTACTTGTATGATCTAGATCGTATCAATATTGTCCTTCAGAATGTCCTAGATTAAGTTGGTGACTTAAGATTCCTCTTAACCAACTACCTGGCACTGCCCAGTTGAGAACTTGGACTTCCTCATGTTAAACCATTCAAAGTTGCAATGATTCCATATATGTGGCCCTTTATCTCATAGCCAAGTTTCCATGGTCCAATGATCAAAGGAAGTAGCATTGTTCATGGTTAATCATAGCTAACTCCAGTAATAATATTTTTATTTCCTGTGTTGCCTCTTTAAGCTCTGCTCTTATTCTATTTCCAAAGTTACGAGTGCTTCACAGGGGGACACAAATACTATTCAACCAGAAATCAAACCTTTCTCTGTGTAATGTGAACACCTCCTACCTCTACAGCTGGTGAAGTAAAAAGTTATGATACTGGTTTTGGTTATCCTGGATACTGAAAAAAATTGGACCATTGCTACATAAAAGTGACAATGAATATCGAGTATGGTATTGCTTAATACCACAGTGTCTTGTAATTAGAGGCAGTGGAAAAATTATGACTACATAATCAAAGACATGACAAGATAATTATGGGCACTACTATAAACCCGGATGTGTCAGTATTGAAGATCATCCCCAAAACAAAGAAAACGTGACTAGCTTTCACATTTCAGATTTTAAAAGTGAATAGAAGGCTGATGTATTAAAACATGGTCTCCAGGTTTTGATGCTATTGCCAGTTGTAAGGATCTTAGAGAAATCTGACCTACTGGGAAGTTCTCAGTCATTGGGATTTTGTCTTGTCCATTCCTTGCTCTCTTTTGCTTCTTAATATTCAGAGAAGTGTGCTTGCTCTGTCATGTACTGCTTTCACAATGTACAAGAAATGTTACATGTTAGCCAAAACTCTGTGCTAAAAAACCTTTTCATCTTAATTTAATCATATTAGTTAGGAAATTTTATTACATTAGTAGAAAAAATCTAGTACAACATCAGAAGTTCTTGTGAGGACAAGGTGCATATGAAATGATTAGAAGAATAAGGAAGTAATTCTAAATAGTAATTAAAGCCAGGTGGCTAGTTGTGAGTTTTGATGAATACATATCTGGAAATGTTATAGTGATTTTTCTTAATATATTTAGATTATGTACATATTTATGAGAGAGAAAATCTGATATTTTATTTTATTTCCATTCTTAACACTTTATAACCAAAAATGGTATTAGAATAGATTATTTTGTTCCATGTGATTTCAGTTATGGAACTATCAAGAAATATGAATTTCATAAAAGACATGAAGAAAAGAGTTAAGAAGTTTGCAGTTATAGGTATGACAGGCATATGTTGGGTGGAAGTAAGACTTTCCTATTATCTTTATTTGGATAATATGGTGGGAAGTCTTAATTTTCAAATTTATTGGATTGAGGAAAACCTAGGAGATTGATAAATAATTCTGGGTGGTTTGGGGTAGACACGTTCAGAGACAATTACATGACAAAGGCTCTCACCTAAGGACTGCTTTGATGGTTTTGTAGCCTGATGAAACTGTTGGGAAGCCGTGCTGAGTTGGATGTTGGACCATTAGAAGTGGCTCACTATTGCATGTTCTCAGGGCTATGTACATCTTGCCCTGGCTCCATCTTATGTTCTTTTTCTGTGCTTCCAGGCCTACATCAAGAAAGCTGCTCTCTTCTTCCTCATTCTTCCTTCAATGATGAACTGAAGCTTGTGAAAACATGAGAAAAATAAATCTACCTGAATTAATTTGATTATGTCCAAAACAAGCAGGCAGGGCGCTAAAACAGATCACATTGATATGTATGGGTGATATATGTATAGGTGTCAAGTTGGTAAGAAAAGAACAGTGGCATGAGTTTTATGTGTCCATTTGCATAAGCAATATTACCTTACTGTCCAATTAAGCACTACTAATCTTGGTGCTGATGTGAAGGCATTTTTTTAAAGATGTGGATAACACATACAATCAATTGACTTTAAGTAAAGTAGATTACCATCCTTAAACCTGACCTCATCCATTTAGTTGATAGGTCTTAATTATAAAACTGAAATTTCCCTAGGGAATTATGGTCAAGAATGAAACATCAGTGCCTGGCCAGCAATTTCTGCCTTGAAACAGCTTGCACTACAGATTGAAGACTGGCCAAACTGCAAAATTTACATCAGCTGATTATGTACATTCATATATATGCCTGTATGAACTAAAAAAAAGTAGATACACACTCACACACTAGTCATAGAATTAGTCCTCTTTTCTATAAGTTCTACATCTATGGATTCAACTGAGAGCAGATAAAATATAATTATAAAATAAATTATTTCTTTACTAAGCATGATTATTATCAATAATCTCTAAGTAATAGAGAATAACAATGAATACAATTTGCACTTTATTATATATTATAAATAACATGGAGATTATTTACAGTATGCAGGGCTGTGTTCACAAGTAATAAGTGAATACATCACTGTGTTGTATAATGCAATGGATTTTAATATCCAGAGGGTTTCCTGGAACCAATGTCCCCTGGATATCAAGTACCATCTATGTATAGATAATCTCCTACTAGCTGTTGTTAGCTAGAGAACCGTAACTGATACATACTTGAAGAAACAATGATAAACATAATATCCATCCATTAACTGAGATTTGTAGCCTAAAATGGGCAAGGAAATGTGATATGAATTTCTTAACTTCCGTTTATCCACCCCTGGTCTCTGCAGGATACAATCATGCTTCACATGGTTTTGCTCAGTGGGTAACATCTCTCTCCTGAATGAAAGTATTGCTATATTCATTCTAACTTCCTCTATGTGCTATTTGTAGAAAAGACTGACATGTAGAATTTGGGATCAAAAACCATTATCTCACTAGGAAAAAAAAATGTTCATCGTAAGGATCTCTTCAGAGACTCCGTCTTAGATCTGGTCTCTCTGCGTGTGTCCCTCTTCTGGTTATTCTAAATGAACTGTTCTGTATGGTGCATCTCTCCTATAGTTCTTACGTGATGAATTATTTTCCACTGATTCAGTTAGTCCAAGTTTTTTTTTTATTTTAATTTTAATTTTTTGTGAACATATTGTACAGAAGTGTTACAATTACATGGGCAAGATATTGAGCACATTTCTTATCAAGCATTGCAGCCTCCTCCTTTGTTTACCCTTCACATCACTTCCCAGCCTCCCCCATTCCCGGCTCCTCTACCCAATTTCCCCCTCCCATCCCCACCAAAGTTGTAAAGTTCGTTTTCAACATGACAACTTGTACTTCGAATTGTTGCAACGGGTCCACCTGTATCCTTGACGACTTGTTTTTCCCCATCTCTTCCAAAAATTATAAAGACATCAAATATATTGAAAGCAGGGGTTATAATGTGCGGGAGGGACATACAAAGCAACAAAGAAATAATCTTATAAATGAGTTAGAAACAAATGCATGAAAGAAAAAAACATTTAAATACATATCTAAGGGTTCATTTTCCTAACATCACATTATGTGACCTTTTCTGCTTTACTCATACATATACTAGATATTGCAAATAAGGGAAACCAAGGGACCTATGTTTCTTTGGGCTTGGCTTACTTCACTTAATATAATTTTTTCCAAGTCTTTCCATTGCCTAACAAATGGGGCAATGTCATTCTTTCTGATGGAGGCATAGAATTCCATTGTGTATCTATACACCACATTTTCTTGGTCCATTCATCTATTGAGGGGCCTCTGGGTTGGATCCATATCTAGGCTATGGTAAATAATGCTGCAATAAACATAGTTGTGCTGGTAGCTTTAGTGAGGTCTTGTTTGAAAAAATTTGGGTAAATGCCCAGAAGTGGGATTGCTGGGTCATAAGGGAGCTCTATGTGAAGTCTTTTGAGGAACCTCCATACTGCTTTCCAAAGTGGTTGAACAAAATTACACTCCCACCAACAATGCAGTAAGGTTCCCTTCTGTCCACATCCCCTCCAGCATCTGTTGTTGTTAGAATTATTGATTACAGCCATTCTAACTGGGGTGAAGTGTTATCTCAATGTTGTTTTGACTTGCATTTCTTTTATGGCTAGGGAGGTTGAGCATTTCTTCATGAGTCTATTGGCCATCCTTCTTTCCTCTTCAGAGAAGTTTCTCTTCAAGTCTTTAGCCCACTTATTTATTGGTCAGTTGTTTTTTGAGGATTTGTTGGTGGGGGATTCAACTTTTTGAGTTCCAAGTATATTTTAAATATGAGACCCTTGTCCATTGTATGGCTGGTGAAGATCTTCTCCCAATCTGTGGGCTTTCTATTGATCTTGCTAGCTATGTTCTTTGCCATGCAGAAGCTCTGCAACTTCATGCAATCCCATTTGTCCAACCTTTCTTTGATTGGTTGTGTTTCCGTCTCTCTATTCAGAAAATTTCGGCCTGAGTCATGGAGACCTAGGGTTTCTCCTATTCCATCATGTAATGTTTTCAGTGCTTTGACTCCAAGTTCTTTCATCCATTTGGAGTTGATTCTGGTGCAGGGTGATATATAAGGATCTAGATTTAGTTTTCTACAAGTAGTTAAGCAATTTTGCTTTTTTTTACTGAAGAGGCTGTCTTTCTTCCATTCTACTATTTTAGCTCCCTTATCGAAGATTAGTTGACATTAGGTCTGTAGGTTCATTTCTGGGTTTTCAATTCTATTCCATTGGTCCTGAGGTATGTTCTTATGGGAATACCAAGCAAATTCCAACCTCATTCTTCAAGGAAGTGGAAGAGGCAATCCAAAAATTCATATGGAACAATAAAAGACCCCGAATAACAAAAACGCTCCTTAACAGAAAGAACACTGCTGGTGGAATATCAATACCAAATTTGAAACTCTACTATTAAGACTTACTCCACGTTTTGAGTTGTTGACCCAACTAAGCCTATTATTTTAAGTAACAGAATCTTCCTTCAATTGCTTACAGAATACTAGTTCCTTATAGAATACTAATTGCTGTATCATTCTATATCAAAGCTAAGTGTATTTTATGCTATTTTTCTTAGTGAGTGAGCCATGTAATCATGTCTAGGAATTTTTAAAACATGACACTCTCCTTACTTCTTTAAGTATTGACTTTCCAATAAATCAAAAGCTTTCTCTTACAAGCTGTAATTCTGTTTTCTTTTCTTATTTATTGTGAGAATTCCGTACAGAGGAGATACAATTACATGGGCAAGATAATGAGTACATTTCATATCAAGCATTGTTGCCTCCTCTTTGTTTCCCTTTCCCATCCCTTCCCATACTCCCCTCCCACCTCCACCTGATCCTCCCCTCATCCTCCATCAAAGTTGTAAAGTTTGTTTTTTCACATAACGACGTGTATATCTAATTTTTGTAATGGGTCTACCTATATCCCTAGTTAAGCGATTTGTTTTTTTTCTTTCCCCTCCACAAATTATACCAACATCAAATACAGTGAAAGCATGGATTATAACGTGGGGAGCGATATACAAAGTAACATAGAAATCATCTTATAAATATGTTAGAAACAATTGCATGAAAGAAAAAAAACAAAAAATCATTTGAATCTTATCTTGGGGTTCATTTCCCTAACATCAACTTATCTGACCTTTTCTGCTTGACTCAAACATATACTAGTTATTGCAAATAAGGGAAACCATGGGACCTATGTTTCTTTGGGCCTGGCTTACTTCACTTAATATAATTTTTTCCAAGTCTTTCCATTTCCGAAGAAATTAGGAGAACATATTCACTAGCCATACAACCGACAAGGGTCTCAGATCTACAATATACCTGGAACTTAAAAAATTAAAACCCCCCAAAACAAATCTTCAAAGAAACAACTGCCCAATAAAAAAGTGGTCTAAAGAGTTAAAGAGAAACTTCTCTGAAGAGGAAAGACAGGTAGCCAATAGACACATGAAGAAATGTTCAACCTCTCTAGACATAAAAGAAATGCAAATCAAAACAACATTGAGATACCACCTCATTCCATGTAGGATGGCTATAATCAAGAACTCTAATAACAACAGATGCTGTAGGGGATGTGGACAGAAGGGAACCTTACTTCATTGTTGGTGGTCGTGTAAACTTGTTCAACCACTTCAGAAAGCAGTATGGGGGTTCCTCAATAAAATCCACATAGAGCTCCCCTATGACCCAGCAATCCCACTTTTGGGCATTTACCCAAATGATCACAAATAAGACCACACTAAAGTTCCCAGCATGACTATGTTTATTGCAGCTTTATTTACCATAGCTAAGATATGGAACCAACCCCGATGCCCTTCAGTGGATGAATGGATCAAGAAAATGTGGTTTATATTCATAATGGAATTCTATTTTCTTTTCTCTCTTATACTTGCAATGTCAATGTCCTTATTTTCATGTTGTAACAGTCCTATTTCTTCAAATATTTCAGTTTATATAGTAGTCATGTTATTTAAAGCATACATTAAAAGTGCTTCCCATATAAGAGACACTATGAAATAATTTATTTGAGTAACTACTACAAAGAGAAATTATTTTATAAAGCAAGCTGAGCTATGAAGCATTACATGAAAAAATATCTAATTAATCAGTTTGAAGCATAGCCCATTGGAACTACAGTCAGTAAATATTTAAGACAATTATCATTAAAATAGAAAAATTTTCTACTACTTCAAAAATATTGTAGGAATAGAGCTTTTGTTGGTAGTAAGCTAATCATTTAAATCTATATAGGTAGACTAATTAAGGATATCAGAACATAATATGCTGATATCAATGTGGAAGACTAGGACAGACATGTACTGAGTTGCCAGAAGACAATTACGTAAAATTCAAATGACTAATTAGATTTTCCTGTCCCACAGAAAAAAATAGAGCTAGAACAAACATCAGTCAACTATAGAGACATTTTTTACAAACATTCCAAAAAATAAAACAATAATAGATTTTTAGCTTTATTATTCTTCTCTTAACTAAGAACAAATTGTCCCTGAGAGAAATGTATTGACTAAACATGCTCTACCCTTTCATAAATTAATACTCCTAGGATATCAGTTTGTCAGAATGAGAAAATAAACATGCATGTATGTGTAAAGGATTATTAAGGATAATGACCATGATGGAATCATAATTACACTTACAAGGAGACTTCACCTAATCCTTCCTTTTGGAAAAACAAAGGTGTTCTAATGATAATAAAGTTTATATACTTAATTTGAAAAGGAGACATGGATGATGGTGAACAGAAGGTTGACACGTAAATAACTTAGAAAGATGCCACATTTACAAATACTCAAATACAGTGTTTCACAAGAGACTCTAAGGACAATGTTCTTATTTTTAACACACAACAGCATGCCAACTGTCATAGAATTGATGTCTGTACTTAATAAATCTTCCATTGCATATACACATCCTTCTAATAATAGATGCAGTTCTGAAAATTAGCATTCTAAAGACTTGCTGGGTAACAGTTTGCATGATGGACTTATTGATAGTAATAACTGGATCGGTGCCAATTCATTACCGGATTATATTTAATTCAGTATAATAATATTAAATTGTACGTGTGTAGAAATGATTTGCTATAAAAAGAAAAAGAATTGTGATTAAACATGTAAAGCTTTGAGGTAAGGTTAACGAGTTTAATCCTTATGTTTATTTTCAGTCCAAATATCGCAAGACCTAAGAACATCATGGTAAAAACCACCTATATTTGTCACCCTCCTAAGGTCACAATTTTGAGAGAGATATACAGACCCGGACACAAAGAGACTCAGGACACTTAGAAAGGTACAGCAAATCAGGTCCAGTTGCAATATGCTTTTATGGTTAAGAGTGCCAATTTGAAGCCTGAACTTTTGTTTTTATTTTTTATTTATTTTATTTTATTTTATCTTTTTATTGTGAAAATACTGTACAGAGGGTTTACAATTACATGGTCAAGATAATGAGTATATTTCTTGTCAATCGTTGTAGCCTCCTCCTTTGGTTCCCTTTCCCATCCCTTCCAAACCTCCCCCCCGACCCCCCCCCCCGTCCAATCCTCCCCATTACCCGCTAATCGCACCAAAGTTGTAAAGTTCATTTTTTGATATAACGACCTGTACATTACATTGTTGCATTGAGTACACCTGTATCCCTATTTAAATGATTTGTTTTTCCCCTTCCCCTTCGCAAATCATACCGAAATCAGTGAAAGCAGGGGTTATACTGTGGGGGAGGAACATGCAAAGCAACAAAGAAATAAACTTGTAAATGTGTTAGAAACAATCGCATGAAAGAAAAAAAAATTTGAATACATATCTGAGGGCTCATTTCCCTAACATCACCTTATCTGAACTTTTCTGCTTGACTGAGACATACACTAGTTATTGGAAATAATGGAAACCATCGGACCTATGTTTCTTTGGGCCTGGCTTACTTCACTTAATATAATTTTTTCCAAGTCTTTCCATTTCTTAACAAATGAGGCAATGTCATTCTTTCTGATGGAGGCATAGAATTCCATTGTGTATATATAGCACATTTTCTTGATCCATTCATTTACTGAGGGGCATCTGGGTTGGTTCCATATCTTATCTATAGTAAATAGTGCTGCAGTAAACATAGTCGTTCTGGTAGCTTTAGTGTGGTCTTGTTTGTAAACATTTGGGTTAATGGTCAAAAGTGGGATTGCTGGGTCATAGGGGAGCTCTATGTGGAGTCTTTTGAGGAACCTCCATACTACTTTCCAAAGTGGTTGAACAAGTTTACATTCCCACCTACAATGTAGGAAGGAGGAACCTCCATACTACTTTCCAAAGTGGTTGAACAAGTTTACATTTCCACCTACAATGCAGGAAGATTCCCTTCTTTCCACATCCCCTCCAGCTTCTGTTGTTTTTAGAGTTCTTGATTTTAGCCATTCTAACTGGAGTGAGGTGGTATCTCAATGTCGTTATGAATTGCATTTCTTTTATGGCTAGGGAGGTTGAGCATTCTTCATGTGTGTATTGGCCATCCTTCTTTCCTCTTCATAGAAGTTTCTCTTTAAGTCTTTTTTTTTTGTGTGTGTGTGTGTTTTGTGTGTGTTTATATACTGTACAGAGGGGTTACAATTACATGGGCAGGATAATGCGTATATTTCTTACCAAGCATTGCAACCTCCTCCTTTGTTGACCCTTCACATCCCTTCCCAGCCTCCTCCCTCCCCCACCCAGTCCCAATCCTTTTCCCCCCCTCCCCCGCCCACCCCGCACCAATGTTGTAAAGCTCGTTTTGGACATGACAACTTGTACTTCTCATTGTTGCAACAGGTCCACCTGTATTGTTAAAAGACTTGTTTTTCCCCATCTCCTCCACAAGTTATACTAACATCAAATATAGTGAAAGCAGGGGTTATACTCTGGGGGAGGGACAAACAAAGCAAAAAAGAAATAATCTCATAAATGCGTTAGAAACACATGCATAAAAGAAAAAAACATTAAAATACATATCTAAGGATTCATTTTCTTAACATCACATTATCTGATCTTTACCGCTTGACTCATACATATACTAGATATTGCAAATAAGGGAAACCATGGGGCCTATGTTTCTTTGGCCTGGCTTACTTCACTTAATATTATTTTTTCCAAGGCTTTCCATTTCCTAACAAATGGGGCAATGTCATTCTTACTGATGGAGGCATAGAATTCCATTGTGTATATATACCACATTTTCTTGATCCATTCATCTACTCAGGGGCATCTGGGTGAAAGACTTAAAGAGAAACTTCTCTGAAGAAGAAAGAAGGATGGCCAATAGACACATGAAGAAATGCTCAACTTCCCTAGCCATAAAAGAAATGCAAGTCAAAACAACATTGAGATACCACCTCACGCCAATTAGAATGGCAAAAATCAAGAACTCTAACAACAACAGATGCTGGAGGTGCTGTGGACAGAAGGGAACCTTACTTCATTGTTGGTGGGAATGTAAACTTGTTCAACCACTTTGGAAAGCAGTATGGAGGTCTCTTTTAGTCTTTAGCCCACTTATTTATTGCTTTTTCTGTATGCGAACAATGAGAAAAGTGTGGCTCAAATTAGGAGAGCAAGTCCATTCATAATAGCCCCACAAAAAACTAGGAATTTACTTATCCCAAAAATGAAGGTCCTCTATTATAAAAACTTTAAAAACTTGAAAAATGAAATCAATCTGAACTTAGAATGTGGCAAAAACTCCCATGCCCCTGGATTGGAAAGACCAACATCATGAAAATGGCAATGCTTCCCAAGGCTATCTATAAATTCAATGCGATACCGATCAAATTCCAGTCTCATTCTTCAAGGAAATAATAGAGGCAATTCAAAAATTCATATGGAACAATTAAAGACCCCAAATAGCAAAAACGATCCTCAACAGAAAGAACACTGCTGGAGGACTATTAATACCAAATTTCAAACTCTACTACAAAGCCATAGTAAATCAAAACAGCTTGGTACTGGCATAAGAACAGACCTCAGGACCAATGGAATAGAATTGAAAGCCCAGAAATGAACCTACAGACCTATACCAATCTAATCTTCGATAAGGGAGCTAAAAACATAGAATGGAAGAAAGACAGTCTCTTCAGTAAATGATGCTGGCAAAATTGGCTAACTACTTGCAGAAAACTAAAACTAGATCCTTATATATCACCCTGCACCAGAATCAACTCCAAATGGACCAAAGACCTCGGAGTCAAAGCAGACACTCTGAAAACATTACAGAATGGATTAGGAGAAACCATAGGTCTCCTTGGCACAGGCTGAAATTTTCTTAATAGAGACCCTGAAACACAACAAATGGGTTGTTGTACAAATGGGATTGCATGAAGTTGCAGAGCTTCTGCATGGCAAAGGACATAGCTAGCAAGATCAATAGAAAGCCCACGGAATGGTAGAAGATCTTTACTAGCCATACAATGGACAAGGGTTTCATATCTAAAATATACCTGGAACTCAAAAAAATTTAATCCCCCAACAACACATCTTCAATGATCTTTTGTTTTTAATTTGGCAGTTTGTGAACTGACCAGGCTGCATTGTATATGAACTATTATTTCTTTTTAAGAATTTGAGGATCAAATTTAGCCCAGGGTAACAGAATGCAGCCCAGAATACTGCCTTACCTAGAGGAATGACTGACGGAAATCTGCCATCAGCAAATTCCCCACACATTCCCACACAGTGGGAAGAGTCTAGAAATGTATTTGAAACACCCAACATTTGCTCCAGTGGATAGATTACAAAACTGGAGATCACTTCGTTTTACCGTTTTCTCCTTAACAAATGCTTTAGTTTTCTTATCATTTAACTTCTGTTAAAAACTCTACATGAACTGAATACCAGATACTCACTAGGCTGAAGTCTGTGGATCATAGTTAGAAGCCAGCCTAGGCAAGAAGTAAATCACATACACAGAAAACAAAACAAAACAAAACAAATAAACCCGGAACTGGAGCTGCGGTTTAAGTGCTAGAGCATTGGCCTTGAGCAAAAATATTTTGGTAGGTGCTGGGAATGTGGCTTAGTGGTAGAATGCTTGCCTACCATGCATGAAGACCTGGTTTCGATTCCTCAGTACAACATAAACAGAAAAGGATGCAAGTGATGCTCTGACTCAAGTGCTAGAGGGCTAGCCTTGAGAAAAAGAAGCTAAGGGATTGTGCCCAAGCCCTGAGTTCAAGTCCCAAACTGTCAAAAAAATGCTTTCAGACAGCACCTAGTCTCTGAGTTCAAGCCCAAAGACCACCATGAAAAAAAGACAAAAACGTCATTTCTACATAAACAAGATATCTATGTCCTAGGGTGCAAAATAGTATTGCAGCAGCTCACAACTATCTAACATTATTATTAACAGGTTTTGTGAATTATTTTTCCTTCTTTAATAGAGTCAGGCTTCCAGTCATTTTCCCTCTCTCCATTGTCAAGAAATCGGGGAAAGGTTGAGCTACAGAGACTAAATTCTAGACAATTGTAGATGAAAGTTGAGGACTCTTTTTCTTCTACACAATCACACCTTTCAGGGAAAATGTGGTAGAATTGGAAAAAAAATAATAACAACCAAATGAAAAGCTAAGTTCTTACATTCTCTTACTTCAGATCAATTATAATGTAGATTTTCTACACTGAGAAAGGTATGAAAAAAGAGGCAATCATCTCTGTGACATCACTTAAACCAGCATTGTCATTTCTAAGAGAAATAGTCCATCTATTCTCCATTGCAAGCACTATAGAAGAAATAGAGATTTTTTACACAGAGATGGAGGGCAAACCATAAGGATAGGGAACAACAGAGCTCATAGAACATGTTTACATAACATGGTTCTCATTGTGATTACTTTGGCATCTGAATTGTATATAACTACATCTTTAAGAAATTAAGTCATGGTTACACCTATTTTAAATGATTGTTGGTAAAATATTTGATCACTAATTTTCCAGTTGATCAACTGGCCAAATTTTAACTGCATCAATTATAGGTAAAAGTTGCAGCAGAGCAAACAAAATATTGCTATTATTTCATCATTTGAGCATAGCTTGTTCTTCATATTAACCAATGTTGATCAAGTACACAATTTTTCAATAAAATAAAATTTATTCTTAACCACACCCCCTCCTAACTACATCAAGCATTGGCTGCTACTCTATAACGACACAAAAATATGGCATACACCACCCAAATTAATGAACCTATTCTGTAACAAAACATAACTTTTCTTTTTTTATTGTGAAAATACTGTACAGAGGGGTTACAATTACCTGGGCAAGAAAATGAGTACATTATTTATCAAGCATTGTAGCCTCCTCCTTTGTTTCCCCTTCCCATCCCGTCCCATCCTCCCCCTGCCCCCCAAACCTCCCCACTCCTCCCGCCCCCTCCCACCAGAGTTGTAAAGTTCGCTTTCGACAAATCTCATTGTTGCAATGGGTCCACCTGTATCCCTATTTAAACGATTTGACAAAACAGAATTTTTAATTTGCATTCTATATTCCAATAGTTCAGGATAATTATGAGAGGAGAAGAGAGAGATTTCTTTTTCACATTACAAGCTGTAGCCTTTGAGATTTGGGGATATTTAAAAATACTGAAACTTTGGAAGAATCTTTTAATATTTTTAGTACTATTTTGAAGTTTTCTCCAGGCACCAGTACCAAAAGATAAAGAATAAAATCTTAGTTCAATAAAAGGCACATCACAAATCTTTGTAAAACCCATGAAAAATACATTGCAAAAGAAAGAGAAGCTCCAGTCATCCCATAAGTATATACTAGAGGCTTCTGTTTTTTTTGTGGTTTCCTCAAGAGAGAAAGTTAAGAGAAATATAGGAATTGAAGTTATGAAAGCAGCTCAAAATATAATTCGGATGACTTCATGAAGGAAAATGGCATCAGAATCATATAGTTCATCCAATACAGTTGCACTACAGATATCAGATAATAGAAATACAACTTTTAAATAATGACAGATATTTTCTCTTTTTTATCTTGCTTTCTTCCTAATAAGGAATTAGTATAGATTTTTGTAATTTCTACACACACAAATTAAATTATTCAATGAAAAACTTAGCTTAAACAACTCCAAGTGCTCACACAATACATAAATTAGTGTTTAGTAGGTGATATCATCCAACACAAAGACAATTTTATAATAAATTATTGAATACCTCCTGTCACTTTTTGCACACTTATATAAAAAACATACCTGCAACACAGCATCCTGAAGTCAGCTGTTTATGTTGGGATTACAGGGCTGCATGTGGTTGAGGATCAGCACAGCTGCCCAATTTGTAACAGAGAGTAATCTACCATATGTGTCTAGTCAGAAACATATCAAAATTCAACAACTGAAGTAAAATTACTCCTCAAGGTGTGCCCCTTTCAAACTTTTGTAAACTTCAACAATACAATGTGCACCATCATAAGACAGGAAGCACGTATATTTAATTGTATACAATGTGTATCAGTATTATTTATAAACATATAGTTCAAATGTGTTTCTATCAATACACAATAGATAAAATACACACAAATATATATGTTAATAATATATTCATTTATATTATATATAACTGTGTGTATATCATGTATTTATATACTGGTAAACTTTATTATCAAGTAAATTGCAAGACTCTAGGTATTCACATACAAACAAGAAGTGGAAACATGGGTTATTGTTTTTGTTGTTGTTGGTTGCGATTGTTTTTCTTTTTATTGGGGCCAATGGGAGGGTGCAGAAATCGGGAAAAGAAACGTGAACAAATGCAACCACTCTTGAGTATACACTATGTGGAAAATACATTATGTAAATTCTCTGCAGGGATAGGAGGGAGAAACTTAGAAAATCAAAGGAAGGGGTGACATTTCCAAAAAAGTAATGTACTCATTACCTGACTAATAATGGCAATGAAATTATATTTTAAAATACCTAACTTAAAAGCACACAAATTATCAGAGACCTCGAAAGAGAATGTCTTCAAATTACATAATCACACAAGAAAAATATGTTTCCAAGAAGTACAGAGCATACTCTTCATGAAATTTTTTTCATAAGAATACTTTCTATTTTGCATTTGGGTGGTGTAATCAATTAACTTGTTGAATCTGCATTGACATATCATTGTTAATCAAAATCTATAGTTTAAATTTAATTTTACTTGATTCTTTATTTTGCCTAATCAAGACATGAACACACCAAGATATTAATACTGAGAGATGGTATATATGTGTCTACAATCCCACTCAATACCTCTCTAAAACTACACTGAAACCAGTATAATTTGTGATTTCATAAGTAAATAAGCAGATCACTGAGGCTGCCAGCAAATCAAGACATCTTGGAATATTATGGGGTTATTATACCCAATCTATGAGTCTATGAACACATGCTGAGATAATGATACACCTAAGGCATTGATTACATAGAATCAGTTCTAGGCAAAACTAATGTCAGTGATAGTTTAGTTTTCCTTCGTTCTTTCTTTCTTGGTGGCTAAGGGCTTCCCCGAAATCTGCTCTCATTTAGAAATAATCCAGACCATTTTATAGTTTATAATAATATTTATTAATCAGAACCAACATCATAATGACATCAGCAAAATAAGTCTGAAAAATAATGTGTTAATATGTATTAATGTCTTGCAGTTTTGTTCTTCTATATAATATAGCTTGCTTTTGAGATGATTTTCTATATTTCAATTTTAAGTGTACAGAATGAATATGGCAGCAGCAATTTCATGCGAAGCTTAAATGAATGAGTTTCTCAGTAATCTAAGCCTCTTAGCACTTCTTCTAATCGTATACTTTGGAAAGGACTAAGAAATACACTTCCATTTTTGGGAAGCTAAAATGTTGTCCTTTTAGTTACATCTAAAACTTTGAGACTACACCAGGTATGTATTCTGAGTTGTATCAGTATTCACCAGTGATTCAAACATCTAAAACAATACAATTAAGAGTTCTCTTTCTGAGCTATTTATACGAGGTAGAAGAATCTTTGAAATGTATATGTTGGTTTGTGTATATGTATACATTCATGAATTCATATATTATCTATAAGTTCTACAATGAAAATTCATAGCACACTAAAATGATACAATTGAGGTATAAATATGTATTATATACTTCACATATATCCTAATTTATCCTTGGGATAGTAATAAAACAAGTAAACTCTAGTAAACAAAGTAAATATATTGATTAATATTAGATTTTTCTCCTTTTCATTAACCTGGTGTTGAGTTTGTTTCTACTTTTTTAATTATGGAAATGGTTAATTTTCTTTCCAAGTCTTCTATTATTTAGTTTAAATCACGTACTTTTATTCTTAAATCAAACACAGATGTCATTATTTTAGATGTCATCATGGTTATTTCTCTTTTTTATCAGTTTCTCTAACTCCACTGTACAATTCAAAGATTTAGAGATGTCTAGTGCTTCTTCTGCTGGTTCATGAGGCAAAACACACCCATGACAGTGTTTCTGACTCTGGTCTCCGTGATGATTTCATTAGAGATCAGTGCACTAGGCCTCTCCAGCTCTGTTTTCTGCCCTGGCTTCCTGACAAAGCAACTGCTCATTGGCGATCTTCTATCCCCAAGTTTCTGATTTGTGCCTCAATTTCAAATGGATCCTTTTCAAATAACAGGAAGATAATGATGGCTCTTGCATCACACAAATGCCGTAGAAGGAACATCTAGGTCCTGACACTGTACGTATCCTGTGATTCCTGTTACAAGTGCCATTCTTTTCTCAGGGCTTCTTGCTTCTTTGGCTATAGGAATAGCTTCAGTGTTCTCTCTCTCTCTCTCTCTCTCTCTCTCTCTCTCTCTCTCTCTCTCTCTCTCTCTCTCTCTCTCTCTCTCTCTCTCTCTCTCTCTCTCTCTGTGTCTTTTTTTCTCTGTATATCTCCCTCCCTCCCTCTCTCCCTCCCTCCCTCCCTCCTTCCTTCCTTCCTTCCTTCCTTCCTTCCTTCCTTCCTTCCTTCCTTCCTTCCTTCCTCTCCTTTTTTTCTTCTTTCTTCCCTTGCCTGTATTTGTATCTGGGCTTAAACTCAGGGCCTGTGCTCACACATGGCCTTCCTTGCTTATGGATGATGTTCTACCAATTTATTCCCTTTTTAACTTATTTCTAAATGAAGTCTTATAGACTTTCCTGTGTGGCTCGTTTTGAATTACCATTCTCCCAATCTCAGCCTCCTGAGTAGTGAGGATTATAGATGTGATCCACCAATGCAGGGCTCTCATCTTTGGATTAAGTAGAGAAGATAGTACAAGTACAAATGCAATAGTATAATGAATTTCAGATTCAGTCTAAAAATCCATAAAAATATATGCACATATGCTTTCATATATACTTAAGAACCTTAAGATATTAACAAAAAAAGGCCTGTATGTGAGGATCATGGAAACATGAAACATATTTTCTTTACCTTTAGTCAGTAATTTTTCAAGGTTTCTAAATAGATAACATACTACAAATATTTCAACATTTCACTATCATAACTAAACCTCTTCATCTTAGCTCCTGTATGTTACCATAATTAAAACATATGTGGGCTATTTATGAGCAATATAGGTGTATTTTTTATGATTATATAGGTTCGAATAGCTCAGTTGCTATCAAATGCTTATCTGGCCTCTGGGGGCAGGTTCCTTGTTTCTTTCTTAGACGATGCCTCTTCATTCATCCTCATGTGGGAAATGGGTCAATGCTGTATCTTCCTTCCCATGTAAAAAGAGTTACACCACCTCCTTTCTTTATTTAAAGCACAAACTCCATTCATGAAGCTGGAATCCTCATAATTTAATCACTTTTCCCCAAATTCAGCCTCCTTTTACTTTCACAATGAGGGTTTGTTTTCACCCTATGTTTTGGAGGTAAACATTCACACTATTCTATACATTTTTAGAGAGCAATGCATATGATAAATATAAATAGATGAAACAAAGATTGATAAAGACCTAAGCAGTCAAAATCTCTTCAAGCTATCAGGAGCCACATGGTATTAATATAGAATTTAATAGCAATTTGTATAACCACTGGGGTTACAGCTTGCTAGGATAAAAAGCCATAAGAGCATGAAAAATTACAACATGCAAGCCAAAGGATCTGGAAGCTCATTTCTGAAAACCTAGTTACTCAAAAGCTGAGATCTTAGGTTGCAGTTGGTAGCCAGCCTGGTCAGGAAAAATCAGGGGACTGTCTTCTATAAACTACCACAAAAGCCATAAATAAAGCTGTGGCTCATGTAGAATGCTAGAAGCTCAAGGACAGCATCCAAACAGGATGTTCAAGCCCCAGGAGTGGGAAAAAAATGTAACATGCAGCACAAAGGTAGAAGGTTGTAAGCAACTCTGTAAATTTACTGAAACTTAAAAGGTTCTCTAAGTCACTCTATCAGTTTCCTGATTGGATCCACAAAAGTGAGTAGTCATGTGATGTTCACATTTTTTTATCCTTAGTCATTTGTTTCAATTTCCAAATTTGATTAGACTAGATTTTATTGAAAAACCAGAATTAGAAAGAATTAAAGTCATAGAAAATGTGGACAGACACACAAAGAAAGTAATGCAAAGAACTGTCCATATTTCCAAGCAATTAAGGATCTTGCAACATCCCCAACATCCCCAGCCAAACAAAGAAGAATGATGACAGTGTAGGAATGGTAACACTGTACCTGTGCTCTCTTAGGATGCCCCGTAGGGCTTAATTAAACTGACAAAGTTGATAGATTAGTAGGACAAATGCAAACAAATTTAAATGCTATGTGACCTGGATAAAAAAAAATGAAGTAACAGAGCACACATGCTTTCATATCAAGTGAAGAGAAGAAGTTATATAAAATGAAAATAAATGAATGATATGGACAGTAAAGAGAAGATAGTAGTTTTGTTTGTTGTTGTTGTTGTTGTTGTTGCCAGTCCTGGGGTTGAAGTCAGGGACTGAGCACTATCACTGGAGCTCCTTTTGCTTAAGGCTAGCACTTAAGCCAAAGCACCACCTCTGGCTTTTTCTGTTGATGTGGTACTGAGAAATCGAACCAAGGGCTTCATACATGCTAGACAAGCCTCTACCACTAAGCCACCTTCTCATCCCCAAAAGTAGTTTTAACAAATTCCCCCCACCCCAGAATTTTCATTTCCGTCACTCCAGGTCTAAGAGTTTGCTTTTAATTATTTTATTTTATTTTTCTGTTCTGGGATTGCAATTTTTTCATGGGAGTTTTTAATCTCCTGGCTTTGGAAGAAGGGTGTTGGGTGTTTATCTGCTATTGCATGTAGCTTTTCTGACAACAATCCTAAAACCCACCAAAGCAGCATATTTGGGGGAAGGGGGTGTGTTCTTCTTCCTTCCATCAACATCTATGAAGATACTCCAACTTCTTTCCTCCCAAGGAGTCATAACAATTATGATTGTTATCAGAGAATTTCAACGCATTTCTTTATTTTTTTATCTTTGAAATAAGACTTCTTTTTTTAATACATTTTTTATTGTGAATATACCATTCAGAGGGGTTACAATTACATGGGCAAGGTAATGAGTACATTTTTTATCAAGCATTGTTGCTTCTTCCTTTGTTTCAGCTTCCCATCCCTTCCCATCTCCCCTCCCCCAACCCACCCCTGTTCCCCGCTACCCCCTCCCCTCCCCAGCCAAAGTTGTAAAGTTTGTTTTTCGACATAACATCTTTTACATCTCTTTGTTGCAATGGGTCTACCTGTACCCCTATTTAAACAATTTGTGTTTTTCCCTTCCCCTCCACAAAGTATACCAACATCAAATACAGTGAAAACAGGGGTTATATCATGAGGGAGGGACATACAGTTTCTCTTTAGTACATATAAATCTTTGGCCTTTTCATACATTCTTTATTGTAAAAAAAAATGTACAGAGGGGTTACAGTTACATGAGCAAGGTAATTAGTACATTTCCTAACAAGCATTGTTACTTCTTTATTTGGGGGCAATACTGGAATTGGAACACAGCACCACACACTTGCTGGGCAGGTTCTCTGCCACTTGAACGATACTTTGTTTCCTTTTGTCATAATTTTTGTCGTTTTTTAGAGTGTCATGTGCTTTTTACCTGAGCAGACATCTACCTCTAAGGTAGCTGGGGTTGCACCAGCAAGCTGTTGTCCCAAGCCACAGAATTTATACAACCATTAAACAAACTTTGGATTTTCCTAATTTGATCATAACATAATGGAAATTGTAAGGTATGTTTTGTGAATCCAGCTACCTTTCTTAAACAACTGCTTTGAGATTCATTTATGTTACATAGATTTATTTCTGGTCTATCATAATAGATTTGTATGTCCTTTTATGAAATTATATTGGCTTGGTTATATTAGCTTTTAATATATATCTTAAATCAGAAATGTGGCCGTTATTCTGATACAAAAAGTTTAGCTTAAATATGACTCCTTTTGAAGAATTTACTCCATCCAATTACACTCCTGCATATAAAATTCTTCAGTCAGCTTGATTCTGTACATATACATATACCCCCTTGTATGTGTTTATATGGGAGTTTGTATTATGCATTCACACAAAAATCTACATGTGATGGACTGGGAAAAGGGCTCAGCGGTAGAGTGCTTTCCTTGCATGCATGGGGACCTGGGTTCAATTCCTCAGCACCACATAAGCAAAAAGAAAAAAGCCAGAAGTGGTGCTGTGGCTCAATTGGTAGAGCACTAGCCTTGAGCTAAAGAGCTTATGGACAGCACCCAGGACCAGAGTTCAGGCCCCACGACTGGACCCCCCCAAAAAAAAAATTCACATGTGGGAGAAAATATGCTTGGGCCTGAATTATTTCACTCAAATCCACATGTGAGAGAAAATATGCTTGGGCCTGAATTATTTCACTCAGTATATTTTCCAGATATCTTTTCACTGCAAAAGACATAATTATGTTCTTACCTAATGGTTGCAGAAAATTCCAGTGTGTGTGTGTGTGTGTGTGTGTGTGTGTGTGTGTGTGTGTGTGTGTGTGTGTGTGTGTGTGTGTGTGTGTGTGTGTGTGTGTGTGTGACATTTGGGGTTTAGGTGAGGGGTTTGTGGAGGGAGAGATGGATTAATAATAAAGGAAACAGAGGACAAATACAGTCAGAATACTCAATGTACATATGCAGTAAAGCAAATGGGAAATGGGAAATGAGTGGTTACATGTGGGATTGTCGAGAATGGTAGCAGAGGTAAGTGATCAGGAAGGACTGGAGAGGGCTGGGATGTAGCTCAGAGGCAAAGCACTTGCTCAGCAAGTGCAACATCCTGGTTCAAATAATTTCAAAATATTAAAAATTGTCGGGCGCTGGTGGTTCACGCCTGTACTCTTAGCTATTCAGGACGCTGAGATCTGAAAATCACTGCTAAAAGCCAGCCTGGGCAGGAAAGTCCTTGAGACTCTTCTCTCCAATAAACCACTAGAAAACTGGAAGTGGTGCTGTGACTTAAGCAGTATAGTGCTTGCCTTGAGCTGAAGAGTGAAAGGACAGTTCCCAAGGCCAGATATATATCAAACTAATGCTCCCTGGCTTGGAATTCGTGCCCTTTTTTTCTGCCAGGCCTGGGAATTGAACTCAGAGACTGGGTAACTCTTATGCACTGTGGGGGACAAGGAAACTCACCCTCTTTGAAGACAAGTAATTCAGGCCTGTTCCCTATGCCTGAATTCAATCCCTAGCCCTGTTAAAGTAATATTCATCCACATTTGATATAATTAATATCTACATACTTATGTTTATTGAAATTGCTTTGAGTGTTTTTATTTTATTTTTTATTGATTCATTATTTTTGTTGACTATTATTACACTTATGTATTAAATTGATTATATCTTATGAGAACTATACAGATTTACATATGTATTATGTATCTTAATTCAGACCCAGGACATTCACCGAAATTGTACAGTATATCATCCCATGCTTAGAAAAACAGAAAGAATACACCAACCAAAGTCTAATTTATCCCTAGGCACCCCAGTGGCTCACATCTGTAATCCCAGCTACTCAGGAGGTGAGAAGTAGAAGATGAAGTTTCAAAGCCAATCCAGGCAGCAGCGCCTGAGAGACATCATCTCTAATTAACTGGAAAAAAGCCAGGCTACAAGTATGGCTGAAGTGTTAGAAAATCAGCTATGAACAACCAAGCCAAGAAAGAGCAAGCTGAGTTCAATTGCAGGGAGAGGGGGTAGGGGGATAAAGGGGAGAGAAATCCTCCAAAAACAGAGAACTAAACAACACACAAATCCCACCTAATTTATGGTACCAACAAACTGAAAAAAATATCAAGCTTGTGCAGTTGTATTAATTTACATGAGCACATATGCTCTTAGGTACACTTCAAAGCCATGTTTTTAATAATATATGTATATATAAAAATTAATAATGTATATATATGAATAAACTAAGAAACCAGCCAATGAACAAATACTTCTGAATTAGGGCCTTTATATTTATATTAGTGGCACTATAAATTATTTGTACTAAAAGTATATTCCAAGTTTCTTTCTGCAGAATCAATCTTAAAATGTTTCTTCATGCACCAGGCGTCAGTGGCTTATGCCTATAATACTAGCTACTCAGGAGGCTGAGATCTGAGGATGGCAGTTCAAGGCCAGCCCCTGCAGGAAAATCCGTGAGACTCTTATCTCCAATAAACCACTAGAAAACTGGAAGTGGCGCTGTGGCTCAAGCTGTAGAGTGCTCGAATAGAGCTATAGAGTGCAGGGATAATGCCCAATCAGAGTTCAAGCCCCACCACAGACAAAAAAAATAATACAGAAGTTTGTTCATACAAAATTCTAACATTCTGAGCTTTAGGAAACTTTTCTTCCAGGGTCTTATGCTCTTCAGGCAATTACTCCACTACTGAGCTACATCTCAGTACCAATGTTTTGTTTTTCATTTTACAATCCAGTTTATTCCCAAAATGCTTACAAGTACTACTGTCCTCACAGAAGTGAGTTTATATTCAGAAACCCAACCTTTTGTGGTATGAAGACTCCCCTAGTGTATTTCGTGGTAGGCACTGAGGAAAACTCACACGACACAATTGCAGACATTTTATAATTATAGAAATAATTCTAAATAGAAATAACATAAACTATTGGGCACGGGTGGTTCATGCCTGTAATCCTAGCTACTCAGGAGGCTGAGATCTGAGGTCTTTGAGACTCTTATCTCCAATAAACCAATAGAAGCCTGGAAGTGGTTCTGTGGCTCAAGCGGGTGAGCGCTTGTCTTGAGCTGAAGATCACAGGGAAAGTGCCCAAGCCTGGAGTTCCAGTCCCATGACCGACGAAGAGAAGACGAAGAAAAAGAAGAAAGAAGAAGAAGAAGAAGAAGAAGAAGAAGAAGAAGAAGAAGAAGAAGAAGAAGAAGAAGAAGAAGAAGAAGAAGAAGAAGAAGAAGAAGAAGAAGAAATAACATCAACTGTCCCAAACTTCTAGGGAGAAATTATATCCTAATTTTCATTCTCACTCTTCATGGCAGATGGTCAAAATAGAAAAACCAATGTGCTATGCTGAAATGTAAAAGTTTAAACCCCTTTTTAAAAAAACTCTCATGTTATAAAATCAAAATGTTTCAAATAAAGGCAAAGTGAGCTTAAAACAATATTAAAAATGCTAATGAAACTCCTTGGCTTGGAATGTGCCATTTTTTCTCTTCAAGGCCTGGGATTAGAACTCAGGGTCTGGGTAACTCTGTTGCACTGTGGGGGAAGGGGAAGCTCACTGTGCTTGAAGACCAGAAAGTCAGGCCTGTTCCCTGGGCCTGAATTCATGCCCCAGTCATACTCCTTATATACATTTTAAAGATAGGGTTGAACTTCCATATAGTTGTTCAGTCTATATCATGTTTGGTGTGGTTATTCATTGTATTTTTTTGTTTTATTCATTTATTTACCGTTTGTTTTATTGACTTTGATGACACCTAACCATGTATTACATTGTTTACATCCTATCCCATAGCATCTAGATTTGTAGACTTGTTCTCCATCATGCCTGCCACCCAGCACTCTCCCAGAAAAGGAAAACAAGTGTCACACTTGGCTTCTTACTCCAGGTTGAAATTTTTGGCAGGCGCTGAGATCAAGCCCCAGAGGTGGCCAAAATAGCTATACATGGATAGGCAGTCGGTAGTATACCAATAAACGCATATTAGTACCGAGTGTCAGAGCCGTGTATCTAGCATTCAATGACATCTACTAGGTTCCTAACCAGTCTTAGGTATTTATTATGCCTCCATTGAGGTAATATTATTCTTTTCATGCCTAATTAACCATTAATTAAATGTAGTCTGTGTCCTAGGATTATTGTGTGTAATTTGATACTCGACCGCTACACAGACTACTCATTTAATCAGAACTTTTATGCATGGGCAGGAGTCTCTTGTGATCTCTTGCCATTGGTAGGTGTCAGGACTGGAATTTGAACTCAGGGACTCTGTTGCGGGGTTGAACTATGGCTTTTCTGACAGTTCGCCAGCCCTCAGCAATGAAAAGTCACCTGTGCGTGGCAACCATGACATTCAGACACAGGATAGTCACTGTGCAAGGAACCACATCCAAGAAACCAATTACCATGTGCAGCTTGCAGCTTTTTTTTTGGTGACATTTTCATTTTGGTTTCCTGTCAGAACTAGGGTCTTAGGATTCCAGGATCGGCTTTGGTTCCTGAGGCTGCACCCCAGCTTAGTGTGATGGAAGCTGAGACAGAGCTGGGACGATTGAGTTCAAGCCATGTGCATGGCCAAAA
>NW_027203545.1:0-70347 GCF_024711535.1 Dipodomys merriami | reverse complement strand
CCCTGCCTCCACAATTTAAAGCCTGTATCTCTTAGAAAATATGAATGTTGAAGCTGCTCATTTTTTATAGTAATTAGGTAATGTGGCAGTTAGTATAAAATGTAATTTCTGGACAAATGAATCTTAAGGTTGTTTTATTTTAACATTTAATTAGATATATTTCTAAGACATATTATCTGCTAATTGGCTATTTTAAGAAAGTGGAATCCAATGAATTCAGTTTTGTCTTATTTTTTTAAGCTGGTCCTAGGACTTGAACTCAGGGCTTGGATGTTGCCCTAAGCTTTTTTGCTCATGGGTAGTGCTCTACCACTTGAACCACTGCACCACTTCTGGCTTCTTCTGAATAGTTCATTGGAGATAAGAATCTCACAGACTTTTCTGCCTGGGCTGGCTTTGAACCATGATCCTTAGATCTTAATTTCCTGAGTAGCTAGGATTACAAGCATGAGCCACCAGTGCCTAGCCCATTTGTAGTGTTTAAATGAACTATTTACTTTGCCATGGAATGACATTTTCACTCTGAAGTATACAAGTGGTCATAGAGACTAGAATTTTATTTGGTGAACATTTCTTAAAAGTGAATGAAATGAGCCTTTACCACGAGAAAAGCAACGATGTATGAGTCATGATACACATTGAAACTAAGTTTCAATTTTGTAGAATGTATTTATTGCTCTGTTGAGCTTTGTAGCTTCCCAGTGCTGTTTACAGACTATGCTGATGAAATCTGTGTTGATAATAACAGCTATATTCATTGATTTCAGGACAGTTGGTCAGCATTTGGAAGATTTGTGTGACTCAGTGTGAGTATTTTCCCATTATTTAATGTGTGATGTTAGCAAATCATGTACAGGCAAAAGAAAAGAAAAGACTAACTGATTTTAATTTAATACATCCAAGCAGAAAATCTTATGGTATAGCTTCAGGCTCATTGCTATGTATCTCATTACAACTAAATTTTAAGAGATGACCACTAGTTGAGTTTTAGTGTAATATTAAGGAGTATGCCAGCATTAGCTTTATTGATAATCTGAGAAGGCAACTAAAATACTTCTTCCTTTTCTAACTAAGTGACTTTGTAAGGTAGATTTTCTGCATATACTTGAAACAACATAACCCAACAGACAGTATAAAAGCAGATGAGAGAATACAGGTGTCTTTCATTAGGCTAAAGGATGAAGAGATTTATTAAAGATGTAAAACAATGGGACTATTCTGCTGAAATTTTACCTTTTTTGGAAAATACAGTTTTTTTTCAATAAGTGTATATTAATAAGTAGTGTTTCTTTTCTTTCTTTTTTTTTCTTTTTGGTGAGTTGTATGGAGTAAACTTTGGGCTTGGGTGCTGACCCTCAGCTCTTTAGCTCAGTGCTAGTATCCTACCACTTGAGCCACAGCACCACTTACAACTTTTTCTGCTTATGTGGTGCTCAGTAATTGAACTCAAGGCCTCATGCATACAAGACACTCTACCACTAAGCCACCTTCCCATCCCCAGTGTTTTTGTTCTTAAGTTTACAAAACTACCATAAGCACTTGAGTTCTAAATTTTCTTTTGTTTGGGTTGTGAAACTAGGACTCAATACCTGATGCTTTGCTCATTAGCTGAGTTCTACTTTTTAACATATCTGTCTGTTTCTCTCGTGTGTGTGTGTGCGTGCACATGCAAATGCATGTGTATCCCCTATTTTTTATTTAATTTATTTATTTTTGTGCCAGTCCTGGGGCTTGAATTCAGCACTTAGGCATTGATCCTGAGCTGTAGTCTACCACTTGAGTTATAGTTTTACTTCTGGGTTTTTTTTGTTTTGTTTTGTTTTGTTTTCTAAGTAGTTTATTGGAGATAAGAATCTCATTGACTTTCCTGCTCCAGCTAGCTTTTAATAGCAATCTATAGATCTCAGTCTCCTGAGTGTGTAGCTAGGATTACTGGTGACAGCCACCAGTTCCTGGCTCTACTAACATTTTTTTTTGTCGGTTGTGGGGCCTAAACTCTGGGTCTGGGCACTGTCCCTCAGCTCTTCAGCTCAAGGCTAGCGCTCTATCACTTGAGCCACAGTGCCACCTCTGGCTTTTTCTACTTATGTGGTGCCGAGGAATCGAACCCAGGACCTCATGTATGCAAGGCAAGCACTCTACCACTGAGCCACCTTACCTTTTTAATTAGCTCTTTGGGAGCTCTCAAAATTTAAGAGTATTAAGAGGTCCTGAGACTAGCATGTTTGAGAGCTGCCAGATGAAAATTTTCCAAATATTAGTGCTTTTAAAGATGGCTCTCTGTTTACTTCTTTGAACTGTCAGTGTGCTTGCCACTGATATCTCTAAACCTCATTTGATTTTTTTTTTGTTGTTGTTGTTGGTTAATATTGTAAGGTCTGCTCCTGGATGGCGAGCAGACTCCACCCTCCTCACAGCAAAGTCTCCACCCAGTAACTGCATTACCTAGGCAACTGGAACACCTGGAAGAAGTCACATTTGCATCCACTGAGGTCATATCTGAATTTGATGTGGCCACACCTTTCTCTGCCCGTACCCTAGATAAGGCCTAGCCCAGGCCCAGACACTCTCTCTCTGCTCTCTCTCTGCTCTCTCTGCTCTTTTCTAGCTCTTTCCTCTCTCTTTCCTCTCTTTCCCAGCTCTCTCTCATTCCAAGGCCTTTCCCAGCCATGTGGAGTTCCAACCTTGCCTGGTCCCAGCAGGTCTACTATCCCTTACCTGAATAGCACGTGCATGGTGCTGTTCTTACTAGGCTATCTCTTTTTTTAAAACCTAACAAGTGAGATAAGTGTCCTATGGCTGTAACTACTCAGGAGGCTGAGATCTGAGGACCTCAGTTGGAAGCCAGCCCAGACAGAAAAGTCCTTGTGAGACTCTTATGTCCAATTAACCACTCAAAACCCAGAAGTGGTGCTATGGCACAAATGGTAGAGCACAAGGCTTGAGTACAAGAGGCCCAGGGACAGCACACAAGTCCTGAGTTCAAGCCCCACAACTGTCAAAAAATACAGAAAGGAAAAAAGTACTACCGGAAGCCAAGATGACTATCCAGACAGCTTGGTATTGGCATAAGAACAGACATCAGGACCAATGGAATAGAATTGAAATCCCAGAAATGAACCTACAGACCTATAGCCATCTAATCTTCGATAAGGAAGCTAAAACAATAGAATGGAAGAACGACAGCCTCTTCAGTAAATGGTGCTGGTAAAATTGGTTAACTACTTGTAGAAAACTAAAGCTAGATCCTTATATATCACCTTGCACCAGAATCAACTCCAAATGGGTCAAAGACCTCGAAGTCAAAGCAGACACTTTGAAAACATTACAGGATGGAATAGGAGAAACCCTAGGTCTCCTTGGCTCAGGCCGAAATTTTCTGAATAGAGACCCGGAAACACAACAAATCAAAGAAAGGTGGGACAAATGGGATTGCATGAAATTGCAGAGCTTCTGCATGGCAAAGGACATAGCTAGCAAGATCAATAGAAAGCCCACGGATTGGGAGAAGATCTTCACTAGCCATTGAACAGACAAGGGTCTCATATCTAAAATATACTTGGAACTCAAAAAATTAAATCCCCCAACAACAAATCTGCAAAGAAAAAACTGCCCAATAAACAAGTGGGCTAAAGACTTAAAGAGAAACTTCTCTGAAGAAGAAAGAAGGATGGCCAACAGACACATGAAGAAATGCTCAGCCTCCCTAGCCATAAAAGAATTGCAAACCAAAACAACATTGAGATACCACCTCACTCCAGTTAGAATGGCAAAAATCAAGAACTCTAACAACAACAGATGCTGGAGGGGATGTGGACAGAAAGGAACCTTACTTCATTGTTGGTGGGAATGTAAACTTGTTCAACCACTTTGGAAAGCAGTATGGAGGTTCCTCAAAAGACTTCAGATAGAACTCCCCTATGACCCAGCAATCCCATTTTTGGGCATTTACCCAAATGTTTACAAACAAGACCACACTAAAGCTACCAGCACAACTATGTTTATTGCAGCATTATTTACCATAGCTAAGATATGGAACCAACCCAGATGCCCCTCAGTAGATGAATGGATCAAGAAAATGTGGTATATATACACAATGGAATTCTATGCCTCCATCAGAAAGATGACATTGCCCCATTTGTTAGGAAATGGAAAAACGTGGAAAACATTATATTAAGTGAAGTAAGCCAGGCCCAAAGAAACATAGGTCCCATGGTTTCCCTTATTTGCAATATCTAGTATATATATATGAGTCAAGCGGAATAGGTCAGATAATGTGATGTTATGAAAATGAATCCTTAGATATGTATTTTAATGTTTTTTTCCTTTCATGCATTTGTTTCTAACGCATTTATAAGATTATCTCTTTGTAGCTTTGTATGTCCCTCCCCCACAGTATAACCCTGCTTTCACTATATTTGATGTCAGTATAACTTGTGTAGGAGATGGGAAAAAACAAGTCGTTTAAGGATACAGGTAGACCTGTTGCAACAATGAGAAGTACAAGTTGTCATGTGGAAAATGAGCTTTACAATGTTGGTGGGGGGGCAAGCCGGGAGGATTGGGTGGGCGGTTGCGGGGGGAGGCTGGGAAGGGATGTGTAATGTAAACAAAGAGGAGGCTGCAATGCTTGATAAGAAATGTACGCATTAACCTGCCCATGTAATTGTAACCCCTCTGTACAGTGTGCTCACAAAAAATAAAAATAAAATAAAAGAAAAAAAGAAAGAAAAAAAAAAGAAAGTTGAGAGCCAAGGTTCAAAGCCATCCTAGGCATGAAAATCAATGAGACGTTTTTCACCAATTAACCAGCAACAGGTAGGAAGCAGTAGAGCTCTACCCTTGAGTAAAACTCAAGTTTTAGCCCAGGAGCAGCATAAATGAAAAGAATTCTCATTTACTTTCCTGCCCAGGCTGGATTCAAACCACAAATGCTCAGATTTCAGCTATTTGAGGAGGTAGGATTATAGGTGTGAACCATATTTTTAAAATCTTGAATTGGCTCTAATATTTTTGTCCTTCTTTTCACTTAATTTATTATTCTTTTTCTCTTTTTCACAAGTTTGGGTCATCCAGCTTATTATTAGGGCTGGCCACTCTTTCTGGGTTTTTGTTTTGAAGTTTTTTTGTGGATTTTTGTCCCAACCTGCAGGATGTCAACGAGGGCGATGAACCTAAACGAGAAGGAATGAAGGGACAAGAGACATGAAGAATGACAGCAAGACAGGGATTCTGATCAAGCTGCAAATTTTTATTTTTCACACAGGGGTATTTATATGCTTGGAATAAGGAAGCTTTTAAATTGGCCATTAAGGAAGCTTTTTCATTGGCCATAGCAGCTGCAGGATGTTTGCGTAGGGCAGGGTGAAAGGGTGGTCATTAGCAGCTGCAGGATATTTGCATAAGGCAGGATGAAAGGGTCGGATTTCTGAGAGTGGTTCTGTAAACTCAGCCACAAGATGTTCCAGTGAGATAGTCAAGCCTATCTTCATGTTGAGAGACTCCTTTTGGCTCCCAACAGATTCTTTTTTTTTGAGCTTTTTATAGTACTTGAACTCCAGGCCTGGTCATTATTCCTAATTTTTTCTCAAGACTAGTAGGCTTCCCACCTCAAGACAGTTCAAATTGTGGCTCTTTATGTATTTTTCTTTCTTTCTGCATTTATTTTAGGTGATGCTCTTATGGCTTGTACTCAGGACTTGGGCATTTTTGCCGAGTTTTTGTTGTTGCTGTATTTTTTTTTCTTCATTGCTGGTCCAAGGGCTTGAACATAGGGCCTGAACTTTTGCTAGTCATAAAATCAGGGCAGAGCCACTGTGTCTGAGGTTTTTCCCTTTTCTTTCTCAAGACTAGCAGTCTCTATGGCTTGAGCCACAGATAAAGTTCTGGCTTTATTTATTTATTTATTTTCATTTTTGTTGCTAGGGCTTCAACTCATGACATGGCCACTCTTCTGAGGCTTGAAGTCAGGGCAGGGCCACTGTGAATGAAGCATTTTTTGTATTGTTTGTTCTCAAGGCTAGCATACTTTAACAGCTTGAGCAACAGCTGCATGAATGGCTTTGTTTATATAATGTTCTCTACCACCCCCACCAGGCAAAAGTTGTAAAGTTCATTTTTTGAAATAATTTCTTGTACATCTCATTGTTGCAATAGGTCTAGCTGTATCCCTATTTAAACAATTTGTTTTTTCCCTTCACCTTCACAAATTACGCCAACATCAAATACAGTGAAAATGGGGGAGTTATTTATTTATTTGGTTCTGGTCCTAGGGCTGGAACACAGGAAGTGGTGACTGTTCCTAAACCTGAAATCAGGGCAAGGTCACTGTGCTGGAGTCTCTCCCATGTCCTGAGCAAGGCTGGCAGGCTCTAAAACTTAAGCCACATTTTAACATCTGGCTTTGTAAAACAAATTTGGTGATTCATAAGGGATAAGTTTCTTATGGAGGAGCTGGGAAATGGCTCAGTGGTAAAGTGCTTGCCTTGAGCTGAAGAGCTAAGGGACACCATCCAGAGCTGGAGTTCAGGCCCCACAACCCATAAAACAGAAAAAAGAAAAGAAAAAAAAAGCTGAGTGCCAGTGGCTTACGCCTGTAATCCTAGCTACTCAGGAGGGTGAGATCTGAGGATTGCAGTTCAAAGCCAGACTGGGAAGGAAAGTCCATGAGACAATTATCTCCACTAAATCACCAGAAAACCAGAAGTGGCCCTGTGGCTCAAGTGGTAGAGCACTAGCCTTGAGCTGAAGAGCTTAGGGACAGTGTGCAGGCCGAGTTCAAGCCCCATGACCAACCCCAAAAAAAGAAAGATTCTCATGGGAAGACAGGGACATTAGCCAGGCTCTAAAATCAGAGGATGGTGGTTCAAAGCCAGCCAGGGCAGGAAAGTTGTTGAGACTCTCATCTCCAATTAATCACCAAGAGCTTGGAAGTAGAATAGTTCTAGTCTTGTGCAAAACAGCACAAGTTCAGGCCCCAGGACTAGCACACATAAAACCAAGTGTCATGGAGCTTCCTGCCCATGTTGACTATGAACCACAATCCTAAAATTTCAGCTTCCACAGTAGCTAGGATTATAGGCATGAGCCACTACTTAAAAATATTTCATTGACTTCTCTCTTCTTCTTCTTCTTTGTGTGTGTGTGTGTGTGTGTATGTGTGTGTGTGTGTGTGTGTGTGTGTGTGTGTGTGTGTGTGTGTCCGTCCTGGTGCTGGTTCTAGACCCTTGAACTCTGGAGCCTAGCCACAGTCTCTGAATTTGTTTTTCTTTTATTTTTAATGCTGTTTCTAGGCTTTGTATTCAGGGCCTAGTCCTTGTCCCTGAGTCATTCTTTTGTTGCTGGTGGTGGTGGTCCTAGGGCTTGAACATAGGGCCTGGTCACTTCCTGGGTTTGAAACCAGGGCAGGGCCACTGTGTATGAGGGATTTTGTTGTTCATTTTCCCTCAAAGCAAGCAGTCTCTGTGGCTTGAGCCACACAGATCAACTTCTGGCTTCTTTTACTTTTTTGGCAGTTCATGGAAGATAAAAATCTCATAGAAGATAAGAGTACTGTATCAGCACCTGAAATCTGAGGATTGGGGTTGAAAGCCCAGGCAGGTAAGTCCATAAAACTTATCTCCATTTCATCCCCCAAAGAAAGGAAGTGGCAGAATGCTACCTTTAAGAAAAAAAAATTCTATTTCAACCCCTGGGTTCAACACCCACACCTGATACATACTCACAAATTCCTAAGGGACTTTTCTGCCTGGGTTGCCTTGGAACCCAGATCTTCAAGTTCTGTCTTTTGTGTAGCTTGAGCTCCAGGTATAAACCAGCAATTCTCTTGGCTTTTGTGCTCATCTTCCACTCTGATTTTTATTTGTGTATTTGTATTTAATTGATTAATTAGTAGTAGTCCTACCTGGGCCTGGTCACTGTTATTTTGCTTTTTCATTCAAGGCTGTTGCTTTACCACTTGATCCACAGCTCTACTTCTGGCATTTTTGCTGGTTAGTTGGAGATCAGAGCCTCATGGAATTTCCTGCCCAGGTGGGCTTTTAACCACCATCCTGAGATTTCATGCTCCTAACTGGCATTACATGTCAGCCACCAAAAAGTGCCTGGCTCACTCAATTTTAATATTTTTTTTTTGGTTGGTCATGGGGCTTGAACTCTGGGCCTGGGCGCTATCCCTCAGCTCTTCAGCTCAAGGCTAGTGCTGTACCACTTGAGCCACAGCGCCACTTCCGGCTTTTTTCTTTTTTGCTATATGGTGCTGAGGAATCAAACCCAGGGCCTCATGCATGCAAGGCAAGAGCTCTACCACTGAGCCACCATCCCAGCCCTCAATTTTAATATTCTTAATAGGCTCTTACAGTCTTTTTATTCACATGATGATGATGATGATGATGATGATGATGATGATGATGTGCTGGTCATAGGTTTGAAATCAGGGCATGGGTGCTGTCCATGATCTTCCAGTTGAGCCTCAGCTCAAGTCCTGGACTTTATTCCTTTTTGCTTCTTTCTTGGTGGTTAATTTGAGAGAATTGTCTCATAAAAAACCTTGGCACTACTCAGGAGGTTGAAATCTGAGGATTGTGGTTTCAAGCCAGTCCTGACAAGAAAATCCAAAACACCCTTTTCTTTTTCTTTTTGTTGTTGTTGTTGTAATGACAAAGGTGAGGTGCAGTGGAGTTGCAGTTTCATTAACAGGTAAAAAGGATGTTTGTTTTGGAGCAATAGCCTCCCAAAGTACACTGCCTCCTGACTAGGGATGGTCCACTGATGGTTAGAATGACTTGTCTTCCTTCTATGACCCTATTACCCTGGTAACCGATTGTTTACAAAGATGTGATCCTGACACCTTAGCAACATGAGAAGGGACAATATCATTCCTAGGTTGGGATGAAAACCAAGTGGATCCCCCCATTTGGTGTGCTGTCTCGCTCTGGGGGGCCAGGATGATAGTGCACCCTTCTGTGAAGAAGGAAAATGACTTGAACAATTCTGTACTCTTTGTTCATTTCTGACAGATGAGGGCTGTAGATATATTCATGGACTTATCTAGGGACAAGCAGGGAATTTTCTAGGATCTCCATTGTGTCTAGGAAGGAAGGGCCTCAGGTTTTGCTGCAGAGAGATGCATCCTACAGTGCGGTTGCAGCAGCCCTGGCTTGCTCCAATGCCAGTGATTTCCCAGATCAGCAATATACCTGGACCCAGGAAATGTCACCTTATGCAGATGAAATAACTCTCAGGACATCTGTCCTGATGACCACGGAAGCCTATGCCAGTGCAAGCGACGGTGACACAATGCTGCTCATGTGGCTAGGAGTATGGAAGTGGCACTGGTGTGGATTAGAGGTGTTGGGTAGCACACGTGGTGGATGCTTTCTGCTCTGCCCACCACATGACTAAAGGCAATGCTGGATTCTGTCTAATTTAACTGGGGTCTGGGGGACTGTGGATTTTCTGGGATGCCAAAGCTCCCAGGGGGACATAGGTTGAGCTGGACTAGGTGAAAGGGAGTGAAGGAAACCTCCAGAAAAAAGGAAGTCTTGATTCTCTTTAAAAGTTCCTTTAACGCTTAAATTTTAATCAAAATGGGAACTAAATGGAAAAAGTGATTCTAGATCTCAGTTTCCTGAATAGCTAGCATTACAGGTGTGACACTAGTACCCAGCTCACTCTTTTGTATCTATTGAGTTTATTAGGTTCTAGACACTGTAGCAAGGAAAAAAAGAAAAGCTTTGTTTTGAAGGTCTATGCCTTTGTGTGTGGGGTTGGGGGAGGGTAGGGAATGTATACACATAAATATGTTTAAATATATGATGGAAAAAATATATTGAGTGATGTGCTAGGGAGGAATGTTAGCAATTTGCAGTGATGTATGAGTTCAGAAAAGCCTCATGTGGTAAATGACTTAGAAGAGATCAAGGCAACTCATCCAGGCCCCAGAATCAGGTAGAGTCCTGAGCTCGAAGTATGAGCACCTACACCGGGTCCCCTCCCATTTCTGGAGTTCCCTCCATACAACTGGCCCCTCCCTCTCTCTGCCCAGACCCACCTGGACTCCCATCTACCTCACTTCCTTTTCCCTCAGATCCTCCTGCTACCAGGATAGTGATGGAGGTCATGTGCTCCCTCTTGGGGGAAATATGGCTTCTCTAATAAACCTTGTAATAATCTTTCTCCTTTGCCTTCCTGCTTCTGCATGGTCCCCTTGCATGGATTTTTGTCTAATCCTCTTACATTGGTCACCCCTGTGGGTATAGGCTCCCCAGTGGGTTTGATCCTCCCTCCACTTCGGAAGGAGGTTCAACCAGCTTCCCTGGGACCTTTCCTGAGATCCTATACGCCAGTCACCAGAGGACCACCAAGGTAACTTTCTCCTGACTGAGCGCTCTACCAGCCCATCCAACACTGCTAATTAAGTCCCACTCCAGGCTAAGTGACCAGTTTATCTGAGGTCTGGGTTTCTGATTCTGATATCTCAGTGTAAGGCCACCTGGGCCTCTGTGACTTACTGAGCCCCCCTTCCCCTCATCAGAGCCAAACCTTGGCCAAGTGCCAGGGGCCTACCTTGGCCCAATGACCCATCCTCCATGGCCCAAGGAATACAAATGGACAAACATGAAGACATTCTCCACTGGCAGGGCCACCACCCCCTTTAGGAGCCAACCTGTACTGTGGAGAACACTCTAATATAGGCCCATGGCATCAGGTCCCTTACCATGGGAAGGACACTAAATTTCTTTACATTAAGGCCACCTGGGCCTTGGAGGGCTGCTGAGCCCCTGCAATCAAATTTTGCCCCAAATTTAAAACTCCACTTCTGTGAGTGCTTGGGCAGATAGCTCTGGCTCTCTCTCTCTCCCTCTCTCCCTCTCTTCCTCTCTCCCTCTCCCTCTTCCTCTTTCCCTCTCCCTCTTTCCCTCTCCCTTGTAACTGAAGGTAAAAGTATGGATGAGTTTAAGTTTAAACTCCTCCTCTGTGTTCTGCCTTTGCAGTTTCCCCTCCCCTGCAGTCTCCCCTGTGAGGCGCTCCCCTCTTTTGTGGCCTCCCCCACAAGGCACCCTCACTTCTGCGGCCTCCCAGTGAGGTACACCCCTTTTTGCAGCCTTTTCTGTGAGGCCCCCTCCCCTGAAGGACTTCATCTGTGAGGTCCTCACTGCTCTGCGGGACCCCTCCTCTGCCTTTGTAGTGGGGGTGGAAGCTGAAGCTCCAGTTTTGCCAGAAACAATGCATAAAGCATAAAGTGACTCCATTTAGGGTATCATCTCTTACTCTTTTCCATGGTTTTCCATGGTCAGGACTGACTTTGTCCTGGCCATTGTCTCAACATCCATTGCTGGGATAGCTTGTCCTGGTTGGCATTTACAGTTTGGACTCAAGGCCTGGGCACTGTCCCTGAGTCCTTCTGTTCCAGGCTAATGCTCTACTACTTAGAGTCACAATGCCACTTTCAGCCTTTGGCTGGATAGTCCTGGTTCTGTGCTGATTAGTAGGGAGATGGAGTTTTAGAAGGATTTTTTTTTTTGTGCCCAGGATGGCTTTGAACTTTCTTACAAAAGCTCTTTTTATTTCCAGTTAAAGCAACAAGGAGATCAATGAGATGGAGCTTACCTATAACTTGTTCACAATTGACTAACAATTACTTGTCAGAGATTTTTAAAAGAAAGCCCAGTAGATGCTTTTAACCTGAGACTGATTGGCACTCTAAGTACGGCCCACTGCCTCTGGGTAGCCTGTTTAAAGTGGCTTATAGACAACATTTAACCTATAACAAATGTACAGGCCTTTTCTTGGGCTACAGCAACATAGCCTGTTTAACACCCTGGTTTATAAAAGCATTTTCTGTCTGGCAGAGGAATGCCTACCTATGTAGGCCTTTAGACAGATCTCAATAGGAACATAATCTCAGCTCTACAAGCTTTTCAACAGATGAATTTAACCAGCTCAAAAGTTACTGCCAATTAGGACTTTGAGCAGATACAGGGGTTTGGAGATTTACATTCTACAATCTTAGCTTTTACTACCCACTATCACAGATCTCTGGAAAGTTTTGCCCAGTTAGACCAACATGGGTGATAGGCATGTTTACAAACTTATCTTTCCATGACCTTCTGGCTTGATCAATTTTTTGGAGGACCAAGCTCAAGTAACTCAGGACCTGATACCACTTTTGTCATCCAAACATTTGTTTGCAATTGCCTCTGGATATTTTAACAATATCAGGGTCCCTGGAGTGCCTTTCTTATGTTGGGATAAATACATCTTTGGCATTTTCCTTGGTCAGTCGCTGGACTTGAACTCAGGGTTTGAGTGCTGTCCCTCAGCTCTCCAGCTCAGGACTAGCACTTGGCCACTTTAAACTCCAAAACAACTCAGCTTTGAGCACTCTGTTGGCAGATTAGAGATGACAATCTCACAGGGACTTTAGTCTGCCTGTGCCTGGACTGGCTTCGAACTGCAGATCAGTGAGTTTTTTTGTTTTTTTTTTTTACAGTCACTTTTACTCCAACTAAAAGCAACAAAGATGGTCATTGGAAGTAGTTTTATAAGCATGGTTTTACTTATTAAATTACATTTGACAAACTTGTCCTATCTTTTACTGTGGGCCTTCCGGCAACTGTTACAAAAAATTTTAGGGGCAAACTAGAATAATCCTATTTTTTTTTTTTTTTACTTTGAAATAAACCTTTAGGAAAATTTTATCTTTTAAACTTGTCTGGGAGGCCAGCCACTCTCCACAACTTCTCAAATTTTTACAAGGGGGATGTCATTTTAAATCCATTTTGTAAAGTTATTTTAATTTGCATTTAAATGCATCATTGAAACACTGGGCTGTATATTCTTTGCCTGTAGGCTGTCCTGTGGGCAGTGAATAGAAAGAGTGGCCATTTTTTTTTCTGCAGTCTGAGTTACCTTTAGGAATTTACCTCCAATTGTAAAATAGTATAGAAATCAATTTCTATCCTTTGCTCATACACCCCGTATGGTCTAACTTCTGGTGATGAACATTTACAGAACCAAATATCTAATGTGGCTTGTGTTTTACCCTTAATTAACAGGCTTTTGGTCATGTGAGATGCAAGGCCAGAGTCTGAGAGAGACTGTGGCATCTCCCAGCATGTATAGACTGTTGCACCTCCTGTTGGTAACCTGCAATATTTCTACATATACTGGTTAGAGACCTGGTTTACACTGGCTTTTGCAGGCTGGTGCCACTGGTTTAGGCAGCTGTGCCTGAGCATAGTTACTCTGGTCCCTTGATCTTAATTGAAGTTGATCAGCACACAGGGGAGAAAACAGAGAATGAAACCCTTAGCTTTAGTTTACTAGCCATGGTCAGTGTACAATAGTTAACTCTTAGCATAGATGGACATAGGAATGACATAATTCACAGCCAACTTAGTTACCAATTTCATTTACTTTGTAAAGGACATTGTCTTTTTTAAGTCCTTTTCCAAGGTCTTTTAAAACTGCCTGTTTTTTCTTTGGCTTAGTCAGGTCACAAAGTTTTAAAGCAATTTAGATTAATTCACAGCTTCCATTGACAAAGATTTTTAGTAGGCAGAGTAACCTTGAAACCATAATCACTTACATATAGTCGAATAAGACACAGACAGACATGTTTGTGCACAGATTATAGAGCGTGCTTAGATTTTAAAATAGACTTTTAAAGTTTTGAAATTTTAGTGGAACTACTTTTCTAATTATGATGGAACCATGTGGTCAGTTTAAAATACAAAACTTTGCCAACAAGAAACCTAGTGAACAGGAGGCAATAGGAACATACACTTGGCCTAGCATAATGGCACCACAGGACAGGGGAGGGGGAAAGGGTAGTACCAAGCTGAAGTACCAAGAGGCCAATTTGGCACATCCACCACTTGCTCAATGCTAGAGAGAAGATTAATACACTTTTGGTAATATCCAAACTTGTTGGCCTTTATTTCGGGGAGTTTAGACTTAAACTCACCCATTTTCTATCTAATGAGTAGAAACAAGCAATTACTGGTTACATTCTTCCAGGGCTTAACCAAAGCGTTTAGCATATGAAATACTTGTGAAAGAGGTTACAAGCAGGTAATTTTGGCAAGAGGCAGAGTTTAAGGGGAGGGGGAGAGAGAGAGAGAGAGCTACTTGCTCAAGCACTCTCAGAAGTGGAGTTTTAAATGTGGGGCCAAATTTAACTGATGGGGACTCAACAGCCCTCCAAGTCCAGGTGGCCTTAATGTAAAGAAATTTAGTGTCCTTCCCATGGTAAGTGATCTGAAGCCATGTGCCTAGAGTAGAGTGTCCTCTGCAGTGCAGGTTGGCTCCTAAATAGGTGGTGGCCCCACCAGTGGAGACTGTCCTTATGTTGGTCCAAGGTGGGTCCTTGGGCCATGGTAGGCCCCTAGTGGCTAATTCCAGCACTTGGCCAAGTTTTTGGTCAGATGGTGAGGGTGGGGCTCAGTTAGCCCAGAAAGGCTCAGGTGGCCTTACCACTGATATTGGAATCAGAAACCCCGACCTCGGACAAACTTGTCACTTACCCTGGAGTGGGAATTAATTAGTGGGGCTGGATGGGCTGGTAGAGCACTCAGTCAGGAGAAAGTTACCTTGATGGTCCTCTGGTGACTGGAGTGAAGGATCTCAGAATAGGTCCCAGGGCAGCTGTTTGAACTCCCTTCTGAAGTGCAGGGGGAGCAAATGCACTGGGGAACCTATCCCAGTATGGAGCCACCAGTGAAAGAGGATCAGACACATCCATCCTATGGGACCATGCAGAGGCAGGCAGGCAAAGGAGAAAGATTATTACAAGGTTTATTAGAGGAGCCATATTTCCCCCAAGAGGGAGCACATGACCTCCATCATCATCCTGGTAGCAAAAGTATCTGAGAGAAAAGGAAGTGAGGTAGATGGGAGTTCAGGTGGGTCTGGGTGGAGAGAGGGAGAGGCCAGTTGTATGGAGGGAACTCCAGAAATGAGAGGGGGCCCAGATGAGGGTGGAGCTGAGGACCAAAGGTGAGCGATCTACAAACTGCAGTTCAAAGCCAGTCCAGGCAGAGAAAGATTATCATCTCTAACTAGCCAGCAGAGTGCCAAAAAAGCGGGCAGAGTTGCTTTGGAGTCCGAAGTGGCAAAGTGCAATCCTTGCACTGGAGAGCTGAAAAACAGCACTCAGGCACTAAGTTCAAGTCCAGTGACCAAGGGAAATGTCAAGGTTGCGTTTACCCTAACATAGAAAGAGGCACTCCTGGGACTTTGGCAATAATGTTTGGCTCTTCTAAAATTGATCAGAGCTTGAGGTCATGGCAAGCTACTTTATAAGCATGCATAACTGGGCAAGAACTTGTCAACCATTTGTAATAGTTGGCTGTAAAAGGCTGAGGTTGTGAAATGTGGGGAATAGCTTAAATCCAAACTGCTCTGTATGTGCTTAAAACCCTAATTGGCAGAAAATTCTGGGCTGACACTAACCAAATAAATTTGTTTAAGAATAAAATATGAAATTGTTAGGACCAGATCAAAAGTAAACAGATAGGGTATTAATTAGAACAATGAAGGAGAAAATTCAAATTTAACTGAGACAAATAAGTCCCAGGTAAGCAGAGAAACATTGGTATAAACACCAAAATAAAACAAAATTGTGGTCTGATAATTACTAAAAAGATCATTTATATCAGGATTTAGACCAAATGTTAAATTTTCAAAGATAAGGGCTTAAGTAGAGAGTTACGCACCAGGAGCTACACTAAACATCTGTATTCCAAAGGATGGCCTGCCTGTTCCACCTAGGCTATTTGAGGAGCTAAACAATGCTTTCGCCCATTTGGGGAGGTAATGTTTTCCTAGGATTTCAAGGTAAGACTTGTCCCACCTCCAGGCCTTGAAGCTGGGTGCAATGCCCCCATCTCCAGCCTAGATACCAGGATGTCTACAGGCAGTTGTGTGGACTCAACCACCCTATTTGCCTTGATGCAATTTGTAATCACTAACTGTTAGTTCTGCTTTTATAAATTGTTTGTCAATTACAAAACTGCCACTGAACACCTACAAGTGGAACTTCTTATGGATCTTACCTTTAAACATCCTAGACTATTTAAATCTTTTACAAACCAAAGTACTAAACAGGCTATGCTGCTAAAGCCCCCCCCCAAAAGGGTCCATACAGTTATGAAAAGTTAAAAAATTATGCCTAAACTCTAGTTTGGAATAAAATGTAATTAGTAAAAAGTTGTCACCTTGACAAACTACCCCACACCATATTCTAAAAGCCAGTGTACAATCAGAAAAATATTAGGGGAGTTTACTAAAGTTAGTCCCTAGGTAAAACTTCTTTAATCAACCTGTGTAGACTAATGCCAACTGTTTACACACCCATAAAACATTTAAGCTTCAATTATTAAAAAAACAAAAAAGGGGAATCCCCAAGGGAAACTTTTGCCTTAACCTTATTTACTCTAAATGTTTAAAATTTCACTCAAAGTGATCCTTTCACTAAAGCTGAAAAGCATTTTATCCCTCTAGCACCACCTCACTATCTATTCCCATATGGTTTAAACAATTTAATCAATGAAGACTAAGACTAATGCCCCATAAGGGAAAACAGTGTTTCTATCATTCCAGATGGATCCACTGGCAACATCTGGGTCCCTTTTTGACTCATTCGACCTCCAGAGAAGCAAAAACAACACAACACAATCCTGAGGAAGATCTAGTACGCAGCTTTGCAGACCTAAGCTTGAAGTCCCGAGGAAGCCATCATCCTTATCTTAAGAAAACCAGCTTGACCCCACCAACATGGGGTCAGAATAAGTGTTGACACAAGACCGAAGCCACCCTGGTCAGTACAAAAACCCCTAGAATACCTGAATATCTGTTTTGGCCATGATTGCACTGCTTGTGAATACTTCTGCAGTGAGTAGTGAACATGCATATTGGGCCTATGTCCCTCACCGACCATTGTTAAAATTAGTGGATTAGCTAGACCAAGGTCCGGTGGTGTATACAAATGACAGCACGTATTTTCCTCCACCATGGGATCATGCAGACCCTACTCATCCAGGTGAGGAAGGAATACCTCATATTATTTCCTTAGGATTTGAGTCTTTACCACTGTGTTTAGGGACATCACCTTGCTTACCAACCAGAAGACAGGTATGGGCATACATCTTGCCTGATGATAAAATCAACAATCATATGGGGCTATTCAGCACAATTTCCTTAAATTTTATTGGTAAGGATCATTCTTATACAAATAAGACTGGGCGACCACCTAACCTAGTATGCCAGGACATTAATTATTGAATTTTGTTTATGTTTCTATTCAGTGGTCTCAGTGTCAAAACCCTAGAGGAAAGATTATACAGCATAATGATAACATCTCATTTATAGATTGAGGTCCTCATGGATGTTTCATTGCCAATTATTCTGAAAAGCATGTTGGTGATTGGTATACTAATAATTCTTCTGATGGTGACGTCTATACAATGGAGTTATAAATCATGTAGAACCCATTGGCTTGCTCACCTGACATGATGGAGGCCTTGTGCCTCGTAGGCCACATATGAATTTCAGGGGACACTTAGGGCCTGAGCAGTGGCATTTATAAAACTTGCCACCCAATTTTATACAACCCAGAATTGGATTGGTCACTTTACTAGGGCCCATGAGGCAAATTATACATTTTACAGGAACCATTCTTCTACTGTACAGGGTTGTATTAAACTTTCCTATGTACTAGCCCACAGGGACAGTGTCAATCAATGAGAACCCACGCAGCCTGGACTCTTTACATGCTTAAATCATACTATTTCTTTTAATATGCCTTCTCAGTCTCTCCTGATATTAAGATTTCGCTTAGGGGTCTGGGTGCCTGTTAACCTCACCCGACCTTGGCAGGAGAGCCCCACTGTTGGTTTGTTGACAGGAGTCTTCCAGCAACTGCTGAAGAGAACTAGGAGATTCCTGAGTCTGAGTGTAGCTGTGATCCTTGAAATGACTGCTATCATCATGACTGCTGCAACTGCCGGAGTGGCCCTGCATTCCTCCATCCAAACCAAGGACTTTGTAGAGAAGTGGCTGGACTGTCACCAGCTATGGACTCATCAGCACAATATTAAACAGGACATTGATTCCCGTCTGAACACCCTGCAACACACGGTGCAGTGGATGGGAGACCAGATAATTGATCTGCAGAAACAGCTAACCTTCAAGTGTGATTAGAGCTCAATAAACTGTGCATCACTCCTACTTGATTCAACACTTCTAACATTACTTGGCAGGGACTTCACTACCACCTGCCGGTCTTGCAAGGAAATTTGACTTGGGACATCCACTAGTTACAGCAGGAAGTCATTGAGACTTTCTTGGCACAACTCCCTGGGGTGGGATATGAAGGTCTGGCTGAGGAATTGCATCTGTGCTAAACCAATTGGACCCTCATACCTGGTGGCACAGTTTTACCCATAGTGTTTCTACAGGATTGATTGCATTATGTCTTGTCAAGATATTGCTGTCTACATTCCAAAATAGTTTCTGCAAATCCCTTCTGCAAAGGATCTCTTGCTTACGGTTGTACTTAAACAAACAAAAAAGGGGGGAGATGTCAGAGGCATCAACCGGCATAACCCCATCTGTTGCTGTTTCCACAGCGGGATCTGGGAACACGATGTGTGGTATAGGCAAGAAGGGACTACACCATGTGGGTATAGACAAAATTTATTGGAACATCACATGCTTATATACAGCACACAAGCAGGAGAAGTAAATCTTCAGTCAGGGGCAGAGAGTTAAACAGTTTTATGGGAGCACAGACAATGAGAGTTTAAACAGAAAAAGCTAATCCTTGTCAACAAATGTGGAGCAGTTCCACTAATCAAGGTTGTAAAAGTAGGTAAAGCACAGGTGATTACACATGGGGGGGGGTCTCCACGCATTGTTCTACGTGGTTAAGTAGATGAAGCAGGAATGGTACTTTGAGCAAACCATTACCTGAGTCTTGCACCGGGGCAGAACCTTTGCCCAGCATGGAGGAAAGGGTGTCCCTTCCTCCCTGAGAAGAATTGGAAGTGGTCCTGTGGCTCAGGTGGTAGGGCACTTGCTTTCAGCTGAAGAGCTGAGGGACAGCGTCCAGGCCCAGAGTTCAAGCCCCACAACCAACACAAATAAATAAATTGGAAGGAAGGGATGCATGCCTGTATGCACCCTCAGGGCACAAAGGTGCTCAGATGGGGTTTTGCAGGCCTATGCCTCCAACACCCATATGAACCCCTCTCCTTCTGCTCCCACTCCAACTCCCAGATCTTAGGCAGATTGGGTGGAAGGGGGCTGTGTCAGTCCTGGAGTTTTTCTCCGCCTCTGGCTGTGCCTGAGCAGCTGCAGGAGCCCTGGCCCATGCTGCACGAGGCAGCAACAACTGCTGCAGTCGCTGCTGCAAGTTTGGCCATTTGGCTCCACTCCTGCCTGGTTGCCCTGACACTGGAGGAGTCTCGCTGGCTCCTTTGCTGTTTCACACTGCACCTCCAGCCTAGGGATGAGCCCAGGAAGCTCGGCGCTGGAGCCTTTGAGGCCTGAGGTCAGCCGCTGGAGGGATTTGGAGGGGCTGCCCAGTCTGCAGGGTCTGGCCTGAGGAGCCTGTGCCCCAGCCATGGCTGCTTGCTGCTTCTCACTGCCGCTCAGAAGAAGCGGCGGCGGCGCTGGCCTGTAGCTGGCTTGCTTGCTCCCTCCGAGGCTCTTATAGTTGTGTTACTGGCAGAACAATATCCCAACTGCTCTAGTACTATTTTATTGTATTTTAAAAATAAAAGACTTCATGGGCCCCATAAGTGCTTTATAAAATATGACTGGCAGCCGCTATTTAAATAAATGTGAGAATTCAGGAGTTTTTCTTTTATCTTCCTAAGTGATTTTTTTTTGTCTGTCTTGGGACTTGAACTCTGGGCCTGGGTACTGCTGTCCCTTAGCTCTTCAGCTAAAGGCTAGCACTCTACCACTTGAGCCACAGGACCACTTAGGTTTTCTGGTGGTTTATTGGAGATAAGAGTCTCATGGTCTTTTCTGCACTGGTTGGCTTTGAATCTCGATCCTCAGATCTCAGGTTCCTGAGTGGCTAGGATTACAGGCAGGAGCCACTTGTGCCCAGCTCTAAGTGATCATTTTAAAGGCTAAGCATAATAGATCACTCCTGTAGTACCATCTACTTGGGAGGCATAGATTGAGAGGACTGCAATCCAAGACCAACCCAGGCAAAAATTGAGATCTGATCACAATCATCAAGGTGGGCTGATTCCAATAATCTCAGCTAGATGGGAGGCTGGTCCTGGGATGGGAAGAAAACAGGATGCCCTAACTTAAAAACTAAAGTACAAAAAGGCCGTGGTGTGGATTAAGAGTTAAACACCTGCCTAAGCATGAAATCCTTTGTATAAACCCTAGTACTGAGAAAAGGAGGGAGGGAGGAAAGCAGGAAGGGATATAGGGGAGGGAGAGAGATGTTATTTCATTAATTTTACATTTTTCCTAACACCATTCATTTTGAGTTTCTTTTTTTTTATTCGAAAGTTTTTTATTTGCTTTCAAGCGATTGTTTATGACACATTCATAAGCATTTTGAGTTTCTTTTGCTCAAGACTAGCACTCTGCCACTCAAGCCTCAGTACCACTTCCAGCCTTTTCTCTTTATGTGGTACTGAGGAACCAAACCCAGGACTTCAGGTATGTGCTAGGCCAGCACTCTATTACTAAGCCACATTCCCAGTCCTTCTTTTATTTTGTAAGATGAGGTTTGGTTTTGTGTTCTTCTCTTGGCATGGAACTTAGGCTAGTCTCAACCTAACTTCTGACTCAGCCTCCTAAATTCAGAGATTGCAAACATAGACCACCATACTCAGCTCAGGATTCCTTTGAGAGAATCATCTTTTCAGAGACAGAGTTATTCTGTCTTCCTTGGATTGGATGGCCTTTTGCTTTTGGCATTGTGTTAATCCCATTTCTTGTCCTGATATATTTCTCCTTCTAGATCAATAGAAAATTTTCAGCTTCCCAACTTGAAGCCTATTTGTGTCATCGAATAATATCACAAAACTTGTGAATATCATTACCTGGCATCATGGGCATGCCAGCCAGCTAAAACTCAGCTATCAGATGGGCTTGGGCTTCAACAATGCAGGCATTTCTCTGCATAATCTGAAAACTGTCATAGATAATGTTGGTTTATTCCATCCTGTTTTCAGCTGCTTGCCATTCTGAGCTTTGTATGTTTTTGCTTTCTTTTATTTATTTATTTATTTTTTGAGTCATAGGCCTTGATCTCTGGGCTTGGCTTGGGTGATGTCCCTGAGCTTTTCAACTCAAGGCTAGCACTCTATGACTTGAGCCACAGAGCCACTTCTGGTTTTCTGATGGTTTATAGGAGATAGGCATCTCACGGACTTTCCTCCCTGGGCTGGCTTTGAACCACGATCCTCAGATCTCAGACTTCTAAGTAGCTAGGATTACAGGTGTGAGCCACCTGTACCCGGCCCTGACTGAATCTTGAAAAGAGAAGACAGGAATAGGTCAAGAGACACACAGTATCAAAATGGGGATGGGAGGGATCGAGAGTCCTGACTGAGCAGTGGATCCATATAAAGTCTGATCAGACTTACTCCAAACATGAAGGAACATCTTCAGTCTGGATGTGGGATGCCTATAAACATTGTCAGGGACATGAAAGGAGCAGGGTTGGGATGAAGGTTTTAGGGAGCACTGTGGGATGAAGTGTCATTAAAAACTCAGCTCTGGGGCTGGGAAGTTGGCTCAGTGGTAGAGCGCTTGCCTTGCATGCCTGAGGCCCTGGGTTCGATTCTTCAGCACCACATAAGCAAAATGGAAAGCCGGAAGTGGCGCTGTGGCTCAAGTGGTAGAGCACTAGCCTTGAGCTGAAGAGCTGAGGGACAGGGCACAGGCCCAGAGTTCAGGCCCAACAACCGGACCCTCCCCCCCAAAATAAAACTCTCAGTTCTGACAGCACAGATCAAGTGTATGTCGTGGGAGTCCCCTGTTGTGCTGTGGCAATGCTCTTCCTGTGTATGTCTGCCTAGAGGGGGAGGTGTTTGCTCCTCATTTGTTATTAATTCTAGAGGACAGAGGAGCCCCATGAGTCCAGTAAACAGATGCTTTCTGGCAGCTTCTCACAGTGTTTCCTCCAGGCAGCACCAGCCTCTTTACTTGCTCTGATGAGGCAGCTGCATATGGGTCTGCAGGAATTTCTTGTCAAGAAATTAGAGAGTCATTCATTCATTACTCTAGAACAAAGAGTGGCAATGCCTAACTATAGGTTGCTTTGTTATTCCAATGTGTGTGCTACTGGCACTGGCTTGTCTCTTCAGTCTGCACAGGCTCAAGACAATACTATAGTCAGCTCGGACACACCAGCTTACACCCAGTCACTACTCAGAATGTGATGCCAAAGCTACTCCTGGTAATAGATGACAAGGCTGTTTAAATCAGAATAAGATCACAGCAGAATGCACTACGATATCTTTTTGCTCCTCTGATTTAACAGCTTCTAAGCTAGTGTTTCCTGGCTTCCTATCCTTGTGGCCTAGTATGAGAGCCATCTAGGTTGTTGCAATGCATCAGCCAGGAGAAGGGTGTCTATAGTCAGAGTATGACACAAAACATAGCATCTGTGGTGAGGTTAGACTTGGTGTTGGATTATAATTAAGCTCTTGCTGCAAAGCTGGGAACCATGGAAATGGACTGCCATTGTGAAATGGACATGGGATAATTTAGGAGACAACAAGGATCTGAGTAGCTCTCACCTGTAATCCTAGCTACTCAGGATGCTGTGATCTGAGTACTGAGGTTCAGAGACAACCTAGGCACAAATATCAGATAGTTTCTTTCTTCCAATTAACTAGCAAAAACTGGAACTAGAGCTGTGGCTGAAGTACTAGCCATAAGAAAAAGAGCTAAGGGTCAGCACTGAGCACATGCTAGCATGAAAAAAATGAGAAAGACATAAGAAGGGAAATTACAAGGGAAATTACAAGAAACTTACTGTGAACAATTAGACCTCTAATTATCTTTCTTTTTATTAGCAAGTATTGGTTGTACAAGAAGGAGGTTGTGAAGTTCCCATACATGGATACAATTTATCACAGTCATACCCCCTCCATCACCTACCCAGTCTTATTTCCAGTTAACACTAAAAAGCCAGAAGCAGTGAGGTAGCTCAAGTGGAAGAGTCCCAGCCTTGAGCAAAAAACTGAAGTGACATTACCAGGTCCTGAGTTGAAGCCCTAGTACAAGGACCACCACACCCAACAAAAATAAAACATTCCATGGGAATGAATGTAGATCTTGTAACATACAACTACAGAAAATAGTAATGTCTGGCATTGAGCTCCCTTAAATTATAAATAACATGAGGAAACAAAGGTCCAAAGTCTTTTTGAATAGCATTTTATTTTCTGAGGATAACAGAATAACAAGACATTGTTATTGTCTGTTCTGTCACATGGTGTTAGATATAAGTATGGGATACTCTGCAGGAAGAACCTCTGTGCAACTTCTGAGGAAACAGAAGTTGGCTGTTCTTTTAAGGGTGAAGGAAATACTTTGTATCTTTTGATGGCTGTGAATCTATGGGAAATCATCAACCAATTAAAAAACTAGATATAGTTATAGAATTATATCATCTTATAATAAGAAAGGTCATTAAAGGCACTTTAAAACTAAACAAAGAGGGGCTGGGAAGGTGTCTGAATGGTAGAGTGCTTGCCTCACATGCATGAGGCCCTGGGTTCAATTCCTCAGAACCACATAAGCAGAAAAACAGAAAGTGGTACTGTGGCTCAAGTGGTAGAGCACTAGCCTTGAGCTGAAAAGCTGAGGGACAGCTCCCAGGCCCTTTGTTCAGACCCCATGGCCAACAAAATACATACATACATACATACTTACATAAACTAAGAATAAGAACTTTAAGAGAGTAAACTAATAGAAATGGAATATAACTTAAATAGCAATCTACAAATTTATACTGTTAAATTCATTGAGTATTTAAACAAATGGGGAAATTCAATTCTTTCCCATAATAGATTGTTAACTGAAGAATATAATTTGAGTGAGGGAATTTTGTGTAGATGCCTATTACATATCATCTAATAGAAATGCCATGTAAGCCAGAACACATAAGCCTCCCACAGGACATAGTGCTGTCTGAAAATGAACTCATGGAAAAATGGTACAAAACCTCGTTCAGAAGTCATACTAAACTTTTTCTGTGTATATGCTGATCCTGGGGTTAGAACTGAGGGCTTGGGTGCTGTCTTTGAGCTAATTTTGCTCAGGACTAGTGCTGTGCCACTTGAGTCACAGCACCACTTCCAGGAGTGTTTTAGTAGTTTTTTGGAGATGAGTCTCATGGACTTTCTTTCATGGGCTGGCTTCAAACATTGGTCCTCAGATCTCCACCTCCTGAGCAGCTAAGGCTATAGGCATGATCCAGCAGTGCTGGGCTCCAAACTGACAATTTTCTCTCAAGAAATATCACTTCACACTGAAATAGTGAATCCAAATAGCTCATAATGGAACAAGGAATAATATTTCCAGAGCAACCTATAGTGGATCTATTCGCATATACTGTGACAGATACCAAATGTTCCCAAATCAAATCTACCCTAACCATTTTTCTCTCATAGACCCTTCTTAAAGCAATTTCAGCAGGTTTTGTTAGTTTGTTTTGTGCTTATTCTAGGTCTTGAACTCGGGGCCTGAGTACCATATCTATGCTCCTTTTGCTTAATCTTAGCATGCTACCACATGAGCTACAACCCATTTCCTTTCTTTTGGTAGTTTTTTGGAGATAAGACTCACTGATTTTTCCTGCTTACAACCTTCTGAATAGATAGGATTAAAGTTGTGAGCCACTTTCCCCCACCTTCATTGTTTACTTTTTTAGGAGCACATAAAGTACTTCCACCACATTTGTCCATTTGCCCTTCCCCTCACAATGCTACCCCCACCAAAAACCTTATAATAGCTTTCTTAATCCCTTGATTAAAGTAAACTAAGCAAAGAGACAATTAAAAATGATATGCTATGTCTTAGGTTGCCTTGATCTTAGCAGAGTATCACTTCAAGTTAAAAACTGATTAACAAAAATTAAAGAAAAATACCGAGGAGACTCAAAATTAAACAAAGTAAATCCTAATCTTCAAGTTTCAGGTCTCCAAGTAAAAGGAAAGCAGAAAATGTTGTTGCGAGTTCCAGGTAACCAGTGAGGCTTGATAGTCAAATGTGATGTGTGATCCTGAAGTCTGAGGGGAGTATGAGCAGTACTAATGTATAAGTGTTTAAAATCCCTCACTTCAATGGTTATGCTAGGGTGAAGTTGAGAATATCCTTGTTCAAGGTTTTGGGTATCATCATATTTATGACTTCATGAAATCCCATAACATCATGATGCCTCTTCCTGAAAATTCATTGAGTAATCCTAGCTACTCAGAAGGCTGAGATCTGAGCATCATGGTTCAGTTATCTCCAATTAATCACCAAAAAGATGGAAGTGGAGCTGCAGCTCAAGTGGAAAATCACTAACCTTGAGGGGGAAAAAAAGCAAACAAGAACAGATTCTAAGCCCTGAGTTCAAGCCCTAGGAGTGGGGGTGGGGGGAGTTTGATTGAGAAGGAAGACAAAAGACAGTCAAAGCCAAGAGTAAAGTAGCTCCTAAGAGTTCAGAGATTACAACCTAGAATGCCTTTAACCAAGGATGCTTGTCTTAGTTGGGTTTTTCTTATTGTGATTTTTTTTTTTGGGTCCAGTCGTGGGGCCTGAACTCTGGGCCTGAGCGCTGTCCCTCAGCTCTTCAGCTCAAGGCTAGTGCTCTACCACTTGAGCCACAGCGCCACTTCCGGGTTTTTTTCTTTTTGCTTATGTGGTGCTGAGGAATCGAACCCAGGGCCTCATGCATGCAAGGCAAGTGCTCTACCACTGAGCCAACTTCCTAGCCCCTTATTGTGATTTTTTTTATAGGCAAACAGCATTGAACTGGAGAAAAAAATAGCTTTCTCAACCTAAACAAAATGTCAAAATGAAGAAAAAGCCTATCTTGCGCAAGCCTATAAGGCAGGAGTTACTTGAGGGGAATGAAGAAAGCCTAAAGAAGAGCTCAGCATCCCAGAGAATGGTGTGTCAGACCAGGAAGGCAAAGAGGAGGACCAGGAGCCAGAATCATCATGTGACCTCAATTCTGTGGATATGTGCAAAGTCATGTGTTCACTCACTAACTCTTAGGATTTTGTCATGGCTAGGACACTAAACTTGCTCCTTACTCAAATTTTCCCTTTCATCTGCTTGATCTCAAAACTTCTTAACTTGGGCGGCATTTTTTGTGCTTTTGAAAATTTTATTATTTCTCAAAAACAGCCTTTGAAGTGTTAAAAGGACATCTGGGTGAATAAAGTGGAAATATTCGAGTTTTGTTAAAAAAAAAAAAAAGAAGACCATGGGAAGAGGTGTAATAAGAATAGTCTCTTCCGTGGGAAAAGTCTTAGCAGTTTTACCTTCAGCTCCATCTGTAAGAAACCATTAACATTCTCTATTAGTAGTTATTATTTGTATAATTAAATTTGCAATTGGCACTTGATGATCCAAATATTAAGTACCATGTCCCCTGAGCAAAGTTTAGGTTGTCTGATATAAAGTTGAAGAGCCTACAAGTTTAAATTTTTCTTTAATATAATAAGTAACAGACTATTTTTCAAAATCTACTTGGTTTGGCAAACTTGAATTGCTAGGCCTGGTAATACTTTTCATTGTAGGAACAACTAGTTTTTCTACATAGCTCTTACCCTATACCCTGATGCCCTACTCTGCTTTGTTAGCCTTGTCCAATACTTTGGGATGTAGTCCTTTGGTTTATTTTTATCATTCTAAAGCTAGTCTCTATCATCATAGATATGTCAGAATTGGCATGTTGGTCTAAATATCTGGGAATAAATCTATTTCTTCCACTGTTCTCCCCACAGACATCTTTAGGTAGAAAAATGTTGTTTCCTGCTCTTTGCCTTAGCACCATCTTCCTAGAAAAAACAGCACCATGAGAGCCAAGTAGAGGAAGTGAATGCGCAGGCTGAAGGGCAAAAGAAGAAAGATGAGGCAGAGGTCTAAGTAAACCAGTCTGTGCACCCATCGAGGCCAGAGGAGCAGGAGGAATAAGGAATGCCATAGGCTGGGACACTGAGATGCTGGACTGCATGCCGCTGTGATTTCCCAGTGGATCCAGAACTTTCATTGCCAAGATCATCTCTGAAAGACACACCTTGCTCATAACCAAGCATCCCCTGATGGTCCTGTGCCCCAGACCTGTGACATTCTGGACTAGTTCTGTTCATAGTTGTGGCCAAGTGTGACACATGTACAATAAACCATCTCTTTTGCTGTTGCAAGAAAAAAAAGGAAAGAAAAATGTTGTTTCCTTATTGAAAATTCACCCATTTCAAATATTTTGTGGAAGTTTCTTTTTTGTTTATTGTTTTTTGTTTTTTGGATTTTGTTTTTTGTTTTGTCAGTCATGGGACTTTAATTCTGGGCCTAAGCACCGTCCCTCGTTCTTCAGCTCAAGGCTAGCACTCTACTACTTGAGCCACAGTGCCACTTCTGGTTTTCTGAGTAGTTTATTGAGATAAGAGTCTCAGGGACTTTCCTGCCTGGGCTGGCTTTGAACCATAATCCTCAGATCTCAACCTCTTGAGTAGCTAGGATTGCAGGCTTGAGCCACCGGTATCTGACTGGAAGATTTTTATATGTGGATTTATGGAGGGGTGTATTTGTTTTCTACTCTTCAAACCATTATTTAATGACCATTATTTTGGTATTGAGCAATTTTATTATTTCAATTTGGGGCATTGCTTTATTTTGTTTTGTTTTTGCCCATAATGGTATTTGAAATCAGGGGCTCATACTCACCTTACTTGAACCACTGCTCAAGTCCAGCTCTTTGCTTGTTGAAGATGGAGTTGCAGACTTTTCTGCCTGGCCTGGCTTTGAATCACCATTCTCCAGATCTTAGCCTCCTAATTAAATTTTATGTGTTCAATAGTGTGGAATATAAGCCAGGCATGGGAAGCTAACAACTATAATCCTAGCTACTCAGGAGACTGAGATGTGAAGTCAATCCCAAACATAAAAGTTTGTAAGTCTCTCAACTCTAACAAACTTCTCAGAAAAGGCTAGAAGTGGTGCCATGGCTCAGGTGGTAGAATGCTAGCTTTGAGCAGAAGAAGCTCAAGACAGCACCTAATCCCTGAGTTCAAGCCTCTGCCTGTTGGGGTGGGGGGCAGAAGATTGGGTTTCAAACAGTCAATTGGAAACTCTTCTTCCCAACATTTCATGACCAGTCTTCCCTCTCCTCATTCATAAAGGCCACAGTATTACAGGTTTTCTACCAGAGGCATAGAAACTGGTAATATTAAGTGCTTTTTGTTTTACATTCAATTCACTTTGGAACTTTAAAAAACTTCTATAACTTATAATAAAGATTTATACTACTGAAAATTAACTGATTTTTTGAAAAGCATAGAAAAAAAATCTTTGTCAAGGGTCCCAGTGGATACTAAGGAACATTATTGGGAAATTTTTACTTGGTTGCTTGTCTGTTGCATCATTTAAACACATGTGGAATTTGGGGTTTTTCAGCATTTTACCACCAAATCTTCAACAAACTACATTGCCTCATTGGATTTTGCTTCAAAAGTTATAAAATATTTTGACATGTTTTTGGTTTGGTCTTTTGGGGATTTTGGCTTTTGGAGTGCTAGTGGGCCAGTACGTAGGCTTGAACGGAGGTCTGGTATCTTGCTTAGATTATTTTGCTCAATGCAGTCACTGTGTCATTTAAGTCACATTTCCACTTCTGGCTTTTTGCTACTTAATTGAAATAAGAATCTTGAGGATTTGTTTCCTTGGGTTGGCATCAAACTGTGATCTTCAGATCCCACCTTCATGAGCAGCTGAAATTACAAGTATGAGCCAAACCCTGGATATATTGTACTACCTATAAAACCAAAAGATGGACAAAATTCGGAAGCAAGTGTGTATGATATGTATTTTACATAATTATATAGACAAATATAACCATGTAAGTGTGTGTGTGTGTGTGTGTGTGTGTGTGTGTGTGTGATTTTAAATGTGTAGAGGGAAATGAAGATGTATTGAGGAAAGATTTCACCTAGGTTTTTTCACAGACTGGGCTACAATACAGTCATCATCCCATCCATCTGCATCCTTACCTAAGATATGCACATCCTGTGGTGGTATCATGGTTATTTTTTGTGTGTGAGCGCCACTACCGGGGCTTGGATTCAGGGCCTGGATGTTGTCCCTTAACTTTTGTTGTTGTTGCAAGGCTGGTAGTCTGCCTTTTGAACCACAGCTCAGCTTTCTGTCTTTTGCTGGTTAATTGGAGGTAAGGGTCTTTTTGCATGGGTTGGCTTTGAACTGGGATCCTAAGATCTCAGCCTTCTGAGTAGCTAGGATTACAGGCCTGAGCCTCCAGTGTCTAGCTTTTCATTATTACTTTTACAACCTACATACTCATACACATCCCTTGCATCAAAAAATCTGACAGTTCAGGCTAACTGACAAGATGTGAGGAAAGATGGCTGAGTGGATAAGTTTCCAAATGGGCATCTAGCCATATTAATATCATTTTGGTAGGTAACTTATCCTTTAGTGAGCACATATTTCCTCTTTCACTCTTTCTTTAGAAGTCAGTGAAATGTTTTTGATATATCTTTCAAATATTATCTCCCAAACAGGATATAATATTTTAATATATTTGACAATATTTCAGATGGGGGGTCTTGGTTGTCTGAAGCTCTGTGGGAAGAAGGCATCCAGCTGGGCTGTGAGCACAGAGCTGATGTTTCCAATCTGCTGGTTGCAGAGAAAAAGGTTTTCTTCCTGGGCAGGCTTTGAATCCAGACCCTCTGCTTTCAGGCTTCTGAGGATTGCAAGCATATAGCACCACCAACTGGCTCATTTTAGAAGCCTTAGTTGCTTTTCATTCATCCCATTTTTCCTGCAAGGTTGATGTAGGCAGCCTGGTTGTACCTCATGATAAAGTGATTTTTATAATACTTTGCCTCTGTCATTTCTGAAACTTATTTCCTCAGTACTGGGTATATGAAGTTGATCTAAACCCAGTAGCATTTTCCTTCTGAGATGTTAGGTAGCTTATTTAAATCATTTATTCTTTGCTTTGGCAAACAATCAAGATGTTTCTGTAAAACCCAATTTCATGAGAGTATTATAGTTAGAAATTATCATATGCACACTTCAGTATAGTCTATGCTTTTTTATTGATTGATTGATTGATTGATTTAGGTCAGTCATGGGCTTGAACTCTGGGCCTAAGCGCTTTCCTTAAGCTCTTCAGCTCAAGGCTAGTGCTCCACCTCTTGAGCTACAGCACCACTTCCAGTTTTCTGATGGTTTATTGGAGATAAGAGTTTCACGGAGTTACCTTCCCAGGCTGGTTTTAAACCATGATCCCCAGATCTCAGCCTCCTAAGTAGCTAGGATTACAGGCATGAGCCACGAGTGCCTGGCAGTCTCTGCTTTTATAAACTTATAAGATTGGGTGGAAGAATGGTGATTGTTGAATTAATTTAGTAACTATTCTATAGATTTTAATCCTTAAGGCTTATTAACTCAAAAAGGGATTAAATACATTCAGAATAGTGGAATGTGGCAAGTACTGATTTGATGTATGTGGACAAATGATCAGATTTCTTATGATTACTAAAAAGATTTCTTCAAATTTCCAGTGAGAGGCTGCTGTGCTAACTGGGAGGAGACAGTGGTGATGCTGGAGCTCTGAAAACTGGCTATGAAGCAGAATTTCAGACGAGAGCATTTGCTAAGGATATAATTTCCAAGGCTCAGACCAAATATATTGAACTAGATTGCCCAATGATGAACAACGGGGCACATTTTGTTTGTTGGTTTGTCTTGTGAAGATTTAAATTTTGAGCCTGGGTACTGTCCCTTAGTGTTTTTGTTCTAGGCTAATGTTCTACCTCTTGAACCACAGCATCACTTCCAGATTTTTGGTGGTTAATTGAAAGTCAGTCTTACCAAATTTCCTCTTTGGGCTTGCTTCAAACCTCATCCTCAGATATTGGCCTTGGGGGTAGTTAGGATTCCAGGTATGAGCCACCAGTACCCGGCTAGCACCACATTTTAAAAGTATTCTCTAGGTTAGTCCGGTGTGTCTGGTTACAATTTAAGAACATTGGTTCTAGTGGGTCATGTCAGATTTAGAGTAAAATCAGAACTTTTCTTCCTGTAACAAGTAGCACACAATATCTAATTTATTCCTGTCTTCATCTCTGATCTCTTTCTTCTTCCTTGTTCCAGTCCTTCCTTGTTCCATGAACCTCAGCATGTCAGTGCTGTCTTCCTTTTCTTAAACAAGTCAGGTCCATTCCCACCATTGGGGATGTACTTGCTGTTCTTGCTACCTGGAACATCTGCCCCCAGAAAATTGCATGGATGATGGCCCTGCTTTCAGATCAAATGTCCCCTCCTCAGGGATGTCTCTTCCTATCCCCACTGTGAAATTGTACCCACAATACCACAATGACATTGTGATTATGATTTCTGGTTTTCTTCTCAGCATGAAATAGGCATGGAGGCAGCCACATTCACTTCTTTTTCTCCAACCCCTGCAACAGTGCTCAGGAGCCTTAGCATGGGAATGAGCCTGTCCCAGCTCAAGTAATCCTAGTTACCAGTCAGGACAGCTCATCAAGCTGTAGCCTGGTGTCTAGCAGTCATTTCCTCTCATGCTTTGTGCCTCTCTATGTAACTGAGTCCACCTCAGGGCCAGATCAGTGCCTGAAATTTATCTGCTGCCATGGCAAAAGTATCTGTGATGTCATAGAAGTTATGGCCATTGTTTTGTGAAGCTGTGAGGACACCCACCCCCATAAAAGGTCACCCAGACAGGGATCTCCCATGCCCAGGAGTACATTCAAAAGTTCAGCAACCAAACCATCCCTCGCCCCCTGATGCACTCAGTGTGTTTCCATTCTTTAAAAAAGAAAAGAAAAATTCAAGACATGCCTTTGATGATTTGTCACAGAATTATTGAAACATAGTATATAATTTTATGTGAGTATTTGTAAGACTTTGTCCATCTCTGGAGCCATTGGCATATTTATATGTCTTTGCAGCTTGGGAACAAAAATAAGCTTTAATTCAGCATAGTCAGAGACTATAGTTCAGAAGGCTCTTTTGAGACCTTTTTGGAGGGAATGCTATCTTTCCATCTACAGGTGGCCATCTTGGTACAGGAATTGAGTAGATTATCATAGGGTAAGAAGCTTGTCCTTATTTCTACTGACTTTTCTCTGGGGTCAGGGAGGGTGATCCCACGGCATATGTGTCTTTGCTATCCTGGAGGGACCCAGACTTCCTCTCAAAGTCTAATGCCATGATGGTAAAAGAGGCTAAAACTCAGAACCCACCTTCCTATACAACTAGGGTTATAGGCCTGGACCTTGTACATACAACTCATAGCTCTTTTTTGGTACATAATGTGGTCAACTTAATTATATTCACTTTGTAGATAGATGCACAAATGTATATACACATGTATTTATTCATCTATTTATAAACAGTGTTATATCTACACACACAAATATATATTTATATAATTATAATCAAAGTTATATCACCACTTTCCCCAATAATGTTTTACACTAGTTTGTGAAAAAATACCCCTGAGACTAAAAATGTTAAATGCTCTTATAGTTTGAAAAAATCATATTCAATCTTATATAATATATTATATATAATATAGTGTAAAGAATATAACATGTATTTACATATAACTAATTTAATTATGGATTTCCTTCCTGATTAATTATGGAACCATGTAGACAACGATAATTATCTAAATCTAAATCTATTTTACTGTTGTCAGGAAATACATTATTATAATAAGGCTTGGAAAATTCACATTGGTGAGTTACAAAGTTTCAATAATTAAAATATACAACTAGGATGATGATAAAAACAAAATAATAGAAAAAGGAAGAATGGGAGCTTGTGGGAAGAAAAAACCTCCACAACCCAAACCTCCACAACCCATGCCTTTTTCCCCCAAAATCTTTAGAGACTTAATATATTGGAATCAACACTTACAAGCTCTACCCAAACAGAAAACAATCACAAATTTAGAATTCAGCTATTCTAGTCTCAATCCATGCCTTCTGTCAGACAAGCAAGTATTCATCAGCAATCTCCTTTTTTAAAAAAAAAAATTCATGTGTATGAATCTTCTCCATTAACAATTTGATATACCAGAATTTGTTCAGAGTAGGTACTTGTGGCTCACACCCGTACTCCTAGCTACTCAAGACTGACATGGAAGGAAAACATTTGGCTTGTCATTCTTTAATGACAGAAGGGAAGCTCAGATGTGTTTAGTATGTAAAAGACCCTTAGTTCGTTACTCAGAAGCATAATAAAGAAATGGAAAGGAAGAAAAAGGGCAGAAATATATGTATATGTTCCATTGGGTAGGTGTGTGTACATATGTGTCTGTCTATATGTACATAGGCATACATATCCTTTAAAATGTGAATTGTATTGAATGTTTCCATTTTAATCCCCCTTTCTATCCTCTCCCTGCCCTGTACCTGCCATTACCTCTGATTTCACTGTTAGTTCCCTACTTTTGTCCATCTGGAGTCTGTCCAACCGCTTTTCTGGTGGACCTCTTGACATCAATCATTCATTTTCCTAAATTTTACAGATATGACATGCAATGTAACTATTTTAGAAATGATAGTGAGGGACAACTTCAAAAAATCAATTTCATGTATGCTGGAGACTCACCTGTAATCTAAGTTCTGAGGATGCTAGGATTAAAAGTCAGCCAGGACAGAAAAGCCTGTATAACTCCATCATATTCGCTTAATCAGTCAAAAACAGGAAATGGAGCAATAGCCAAATTGTAAAAAAAAAAAAAATACTGTAAACCGAAGAAGAATCTTATAAGAAAAGCAATATATGCTGACCTCTGCAATTATGGAGTTGGGAGCATTTTGTGAGCCTCCAAGACTTGAGTTCTAATCCCAGTACCAGAGCAACAACAGCAACAAAAACCATTTTCTATTACCAAAATAATCCTGACAATTAATAACCTAAGTTGGTAATGTGTATTTAGTCCAGACGATGCTTAACCAGACTCAAGGGTAAATAGACTGAATTAGGAAAATTGAGTCAGAACTGGAGCTAAGGAAATAATACAAAAATAAAGGACTAAAATCTGAAATTAAAATTTAAACAAAATTATAGCAGTTTGAACAAGAAAAAGATATTTTTTTATGAATAATGGGGTTTTGTGTTTTTTTCTGACCAAGGACTTGTACTCAATGCCTGTGTGCCGTCCATTAGCTTTTTTGCTCAAGACAAGCACTCTAGTGCTTAAACCACAGCTCCACTTCCAGCTTTTTTTTGGATGGTTAGAGCAGATTATTTCTGCCCAGGCTGGCTTTCAATTGTAATCTTCAGAGCTCATCCTGGTATCTACGACTGCAGGTGTGAACCACAAGCACCTGGCTGGAATAATAGTTTGAAAGATTCAGTTTTAGAAGAGTTGGAAGACTAAGCCGAGTGAGCAGGTATGCTGAAGCCAAGAAGCTAGAGGCTTTATTATTTGTTCTGATGTAGGAGAAATTATCTTCAGATTGTTTTAATCCTGGACAAAAACACTGTGGAAAAAATATCCAATGTTGTAAGGAATTTTGTGTTCTCAATTTGGGAATCACTGAGAGAGAGAAAAAAATAAGAAGCTGTCCTGCCATAGAGCTCAGAAGTTTAAGTTGACTAGGCAAGTATTCTATTACTTGACCCCTGCCATAGGCAGGTGGTTTTCAGTTAATTTTCAGACGAGGTGTTCAGTTTTTGCCCTGGGATGGCATTCAGATTTGCCTTTTCAAAAGCTGTGGTTGATTATCAGTATGCAGCTCTACTACCAGATTTACAAACCAACAATTATATAAATGGAACAGTTGTGGAAACAGAAGTAGAAATGTAGAAGTCTTGTAAAACTTTGTGTTCCTTGGAAATGGAGGTATAGATGATGGAGAGCTAATATGTTATAGAAATCTTGCCCATGTAATTGTAACCCCTCTGTACAGTATTTTCACAATAAATTAAAAAAAAAGAAATTTGAATCTCTGGACTCAGAGCCTATAGCACAATTGAACAGTACTTTAGTAGGTCATAAATGTCTGATTTCTACTCCCAAAATGACAATAAATACCACCCAGGATATTAAATTGCCTCAAACTGGCAAATTTCTTTGCTTGTCACATTTAAGTCAGGTTTCAAAACTTTTCTAGGACCTCGTTATATGATTTTGTAGAAACTCAGATTTTTCCAAATATCACTGGCTGGGCACTTATTGATTCCCCTGAACATAGACTGGGGGCATTTTCCATTAGCCCCATGGGTAATACTTTATCCTGCACAACAAAACAAGTGCTGATTTGACTAATTTGGAGCTGATCTAGGTGGATTCTAAACATCAATGGAAGTCATCCTGGATCATGTTCTTCCTTGGTGGTTCATGCAGGTACACCTGCATCACATGTGGGGTTCAGAACCACTGGAATGTGCACAGGACTCAAAACCTGTTTGGGCTTTGCTACCAATGGAACAAACCCCTCTATGTTCACATGCTTTCTGGAGTGCAGGGATGGTTCCAGATCTCCATTGGTCACCATCACCAACATCACTAATAGATTCCTTATCTGGAGTTCAAGAGAAGCTTCTCTACAGTAATGCTAACCTGAGAATGGAAATAAGCACAGGATTTTAGAGTGGACTCTAGAAGTTAAGGTGCAACTAAACTTCCATGAGGATCTAATGGGGGATCAGTATAGTTTGAAGTTGGACTGAACACTGATGAGTGGCTATGTTCATGTATTTTCAAAAAGAAAAATTACCTGGCAGAGAATATCCATAAAAGAACATTTTGCCAAGCCAGGTAGTACTAGGGGCTCTTGGCCATTCAGGCCCATCCCTAGACACCCAGGTTCCATCCCTACTCACAGGCTTTGAGGCATCTAAACAAGGACTTCTTCCCTTTTTCTTGGACTCACTGGTCACACAATCCTCCAACTTGTCAAGAAGAATATGTAAGGGGAAGACCAGTCTGAAGAGGGCAAGTTGAATTTGCCATACTGTGTAAGTTCTTTCAGGGTGTCATGGTCCTTACGCTCATAGAATTCATCGTTGTATAAGTCCATCCACACAGTGAAGATGAAACAAATGCTGCTGTGGGCAGATTGGTGACAAGGAAAGTGAGAGCCTGACCTCCCAATCTTGAGCCTTCTACCACAGCCCCTTTCTGCCAGGACTCATGCTGTGGCTGTCCATCACATATGCAGACTTGCCTGTTGAGAAAGGAAGGAGACTCCTGGGAGCAGAATGATCATCACAACATACTTCCAGGAGCTTCTGAAAGACAATTCTCCAAAATTCACCCTGTGATAGGCAGTGAGAATGTTGTTTCTGCACAGGATCTGATTTTCTGCACACTGCTTTCCCTGTCATCCACTAGAATCCACAATTGCAACCACATTCACAACTGTGTCATTTGGCATTCACTGAAGTGCCAAGCCTCAACCCTCATAAGTGGTAGACAAACAAACTTGCACTTTGGTTCAGAAGCCTCAAAGATACCCAGTTTTCAGGAACAGAACTTCTTTTTGTGTCAACATCCACTTACTGGTTTACTTGTTCATCTTCCTCCCAGTTATGGTGAAGGGATCTGTACCAATAAGAAGAGAGAAGGAAGTCAACTCTATGGTTCTCCTTTTCTGAACTAAGAGGACACCTATGGGACTGGCTAAGTCCTACATGGTAGTAGAAAAGTGATGGAGAAACTGATGAGATATGTCTCTACAATACTGTGAAAATTCTGTGAAGAGGCTTGTATGCATCTGTCCAAAGTAAATGTCTGTAATCCTAGCTAATATCTGAGGATCACAGTTGGAAGCCAGTCTAGTCAGTAAACTCTAAAGCCACTCATCTTCAATTAATCAGCAAAAGGACAGAATTGGACCTGTGGCTCAAAGGGTAGAGTGCTAGCACTGAGCATCAAAAGGACAGCACTAAGGCCTTGAATTCAAGTTCAAGTTGCAGCCTTTCCTCTACCTACATTACTTCACAGGCCTGCAAGATGGCTATTGAACCCTTATTTATTAATGGGAAATGTGATTTCATAGGGCCTCACTTAGATGAGGGTCATTGTTAGGTGCCACTGGCTCATGCCTGTCATCCTAGCCTCTCAGTAAGCAAACTGCTGAGGCTCCAGTATCTTCTAAGGAAAATGAAATGCCCTGGTGACCCAGTCCTAAGAAACTAGCCAGGGTGTACACTTCTTTGTCTTATGCCAACCTCCCATGAGAATACCCCCAAAAAACAGGAAGTGGAACTGTGACTCAAAGTGGTAGAGTGCTACCCTTGAGCAAAAAAGCTCAGGGACATGACCCAGAGCCTGAGTTAAAACCCCATGACTGACAAAAAAAGATCACATTTATAGAAAGTAGCAGAGCCACAAGTCAAACACAAGATGGTTGAGTGCTGGAGTTGAAGTTCTATAATGTTTTGGGGCATATTGTAAGATGTTATTAATAAGAAGATCAAAACACCACGGAGATAAACAAAAAATCATCAAGTAGTTGCTTACCTTTTTTTGGGTCAACTCCAGCTTTGCCGTGGGTGGTGTGCAGTTCCCCAGAAAAGGAGAAGAAAATACACCATAGAGGATTCCACAGCACAAGCAAGAAGCTATGGCTGGCATATGTGAAGCATGGAGAGCAGAATTTCCATGACTTGAGACAAACAGGACACAGGATACATACTACAGGTGCTCAAAGAAGTCCCAAATTTCATTCCCTAAGAAGGCTCTAGGGGGTGATGAGATTTGAGCTGCACCTTGAGAGACAGACTACAACTGTGTATAAAGAGAATAATAAAACCAGGCACCAGTGGCTCACTCTTATAATCCTACCTACTTAGGAGCTAAGATCTAAGGATCAAGGTTCAAAACCAGCCTGAACAGGAAAGCCTATGAGACTCTTATCTCCAATAAACGACTAAATAAAAAAGTCAGAAGTGCAGCTCAAGTTTTAGAGTACTAGCCTTGCCCCAGAAAGCTCGAGAACAGCACCATGGCCCTAAGTTTAAGCCCCAGGATTGGTACAAAAGAAGGAAGAGGAGGAGGAGGAGAAAGAGAAGATTCTAGTAGACTGGAAGGAAATACAAAGTTGAAATTTTCCAGGTATACACTGTATAATTGGCCTTTCAAAAACTTAGATTAGTCACCTAAGACTCAGGAGGAAGCAGGCGGTCAGTCACTGCACTACATGTGTAGACGCTGGAAGTGAAAAGCAGAGATGCTATACCCTGGACTCTCAGAAAAGAGAAAACTCAGAAAGAAACTGGAATCTACCTATCCCCCATCTCTGTAGCAACAAGATGAATGAAAAACCTGGAAAAGGAGTGTGTGTGACTGTGACCCACACACCACTGTTTTGTTTTGGGCAGAGAAAGTAGGATTCCTGAGGTCTGGACACTCATCCACGAAATGGGACTAAATGTATTTTCCCCCCTAGGGAGATCAAATTAGATAATCCATTTAGAAAGCATTCTAGCCTATGAAACAGAATAACATGAACATTCCCAGGACTGGACAACCTCCTTCTATACAAGTGTATGCATTCTATTTGGGACCAACCTAAATTAAGCTAAAAGCTGTTTCTTGATCTTTTTTTCTTTAATTGTGCATTGATCTTTTTTAAAAAATTGTGTCTATATGCATGTGTGTGTGCACGCACGCGCACAGCACACCACACCACACACACACACACACACACACACACACACACACAGCACGTGCACATGCATACTGGAATTATGCTAGAACTCAGGGCCTGGACACTGTCCCCTAGCTTTTGATTTTTTAAATTTTTTTCTCAATGTTGGTGCTCAACCACTTGAGCCACAGCACTACTTCTAGCTTTTTGTTGGTTAATTGGAGATGAGTCTCACAGACTTTCCTACCTGGGCTGTCTACAAACCACTCTCTTCAGATATCAGCCTACTGAGTAGCTGGGATTATAGGTGTGAGTCACCAGTTCCCAGTTTTCCACTGGCTCTGGTTTTATCTTCTCTGCTGCACATAAAAGTATCTATTCTATTTTCATATCTTAGTTCTCCAAGTATTTGCAGCCAATAATTACCACCATTTCCCCTCTCCCAACCAAAGTTCTAGACTATTCAAAACAATCCTTTGCCAGCTGCCAGCGGCTCACAACTGTCACCCAAGCTACTCAGGAGGCTGAGTAGTGGTAGGATTGTGGTTCAAAGTCAGCCCAAGCAGGAAAGCCTCTGAGATTCTCATCTCCAAATAACTACCAAGAAAAAAAGGCAGAAATGGAGCTGTGGCTCAAGTGGTAGAGTGCCAGCCTTGAGCAAAAAAAAAAAAAAAAAAAAAAAGCTCAGACACTGCATCGAGGCCGAGAGTTCAAACCCTAAGTCTGTTCATGTATGTGCACATGCGCGTACACACACACAAGCATACACAAGTATTCCATCTCCTTCTGAGGCTCTTCAGGGTTTCACACAAAGACAGAACACCACCTTCTGTCTGACACTTTCTAGAGTTTTCCATATGATGACCAGTAAGAAACACGAGTTCTAAATGTAACCATACCTAGAAGCTAGTTGATCCTCCTACCGTTAATGGTTCTGAACTACCTTACTTTCCTTCTGTAGTCAATCTAATTCTTGCTGGCTAGCTCAACATTCAGCCCACATCCTTGAATAAATAAAGCTTTTTCTGATGAAAGGTAGTGCTCTACCTCTTGAGCTACAGAACCATTTCTGGCAATTTCTGAGTAGTTTATTGGAGATCAGAGTCTCATGGACTTTTCTGCTCTGAACTTTTCTGACTTTTCTGTTTTGAACTGCAATCTTCAAATCTCAGCCTCCTGAGTAGCTAAGATTACAGGCATGAACCACTGGTACCTGGCTTCAGTCTTTTTTCTTTGCTCCAGAATTCCTCTCATGTTGATCCTCATGCACTAAAAGACAATTCAATGTTACTGTCAACATGATGGCTTTTAAAATCAAATTTCTCTGCATACAGTCTAGACCCTTCTATATCACAAGCCACTAACAAGTTATCTGAGATCTGATCATCCACACAAGGCAGGTGACACTAGTAATATTTAGAAGAATTGTCAAAACTGCAAAACTGAGGATTAAAGAAGTAGTAAGGTGGGCACTAATGGCTTGTGTCTGAAATCCTAGCTATTCAAGAGACTAAGACTGAGAGGATTGTAGTTTGAGGCCTGACTGGGCAAAAATGTCTGCAAAAATCCATCACCAAAATAACCAACAAAAAGCAAGGCTGGAGAAATGGTTCATACAGTAGTGCACTTAGCCATAAGCAGCAAATTCAAGCCCAGTTACTGGTTAAAAAAATAATAATTTTTACTTTTCACTGTACACTTGAACCACTCAAATGCATATCACCAGAGAGCCCAATTTTAAGTGGTTTTCCTAGATAATTAATATATAGACAGGGATGAGAAGCTCTGAAGTAATGACCTTGATACTTAAAAGGTTTTTTTTTAATACATCATCGTTGTTCTATATTTTTAAATAAGAGTAGATTATTAAAACCAGTTAATCAGTGAGGTCTAGCTTTCACTGTCAACTATGTGTAGTTATTTCATTTAGCATAATCCATGAGCTGGACAGTGTTTGGCAGTGTCTTTATATTTCAATTTACATAACTTTCAGTATTTAGCTGTTCTGAGAAACATTATGTATGGGCTTAAGCATGTAAATATCTTCATAGCCACTCAACTGTTTACCTAGGATAAATTCTGAGATGAGGAAGTACTGACTTGGAGGGTAATACACACTTTTCAGACTTTTGAACATGTCAAATTGCTATCCTTAATGGAATGGTCAATAGCATTTGGGGCGCATTAGAGTTACAAATAAGAAAAAAGTGGAAGAAAGAGCCTTCCTCCGGGATTTATTTATTTATCTATCTTTAAGTAGTTGTACAAAGAGGTTTCAATTCAACACATCAGTTTAGAAGCGCAGGGCATCTTTTGAAAAAAAAATTTGGTTTTTGGTTTGAACTCAGAGCCTAGTCGCTGTCCCTGAGCAAATTGATTTAAACAATAAAGGGGATTTATAGGCTCATAGAACTGGCAAGTACAGCATTTAAATGAATTTCAAGGCTAGCAGGATTCTGCATTTTAATAATATCATGAAGGATCTGTCTATATCATTTCACCTCTCCCCTTAGCCCTGTGCGGTACCAGACTTTTTTGAGTTAAAATAGCTTTTTCTGTAGCCAGCAATTGCAAATGCCTATACAGGGAGAAAAGGAAGCTCTCTAGAAATGAATGGGCCTGGGGAAAATTATAGTTGTTTTTGTTTCTGTTGGATGGAGGGCTTGAACTTGGGTCTGAGTGCTGTTCCTGAGCTTTTTCTGCTCAAGGCTAGCCTTTGAGCCATAGTGACCAGTTTTCTGGTGGTTCATTGAGGATAAGAGTCTCATGGACCCTCCTGCCTAGGCTGGCTTTGGGCCGTGATCCTCAGATCTCAGCCTCCTAAGTAGCTAGGATTACAGGTGTAAGCCACTGGTGTCAGGCTAAAAAATTATGTTAAAGGAAGTAACTCTGGTCCAGAAAGACAAAAGATCACATGTTCTTTCTCATAGATGGAAGACAGACCTCATTTATAAATATATATAAGCACACACTGAGTCATGTGCATATATATATATATACACACACACACACACACACACACACACACACACACACACACACACACACACACACACACACAGAGATACATACTACAAAAGAATTAACTAAAGTATATGGTATATCATTAACGGAAATAACATGGTATATGCAGGGGAGAATTCTTTGAAAAACTATAACAAAATGGATAACAGGAAGCTGGAACTTGAGGTGGGGGGTAGGTGGATGAGGTGGTACGATGTGGAGGGATGGAGAGAGGAAGGGTTGGAGAATGCAATCATCATATTCAATGTACATCTGTGAAAATGGAACTAGGTAACTTGGGTGGGGTTGAGAGATGGGAAGAATGATGGAAGGAATGGCGTGGATCAAGATGCATTGTACAGCTGATAGCTGATGGCTCTTGCCCATAATCCTAGCTACTCAGGAGGCTGAGATTTGAGGATAAAGGTTCCAAACTGGCCTGAGCAGGAAATTCCATGAGATTATCTCCAAATAACTACAAGAAAACCAGCAGGGGAGCTGTAGCTCAAAGTGGCAGAGGGCTAGCCTTGGGTAAAGAAGCTCAGGGACAGCGACTAGGCTCTGAGTTCAAACCAAAAACCAAATTTTTTTTTCAAAAGATGCCCTGCGCTTCTAAACTGATGTGTTGAATTGAAACCTCTTTGTACAACTACTTAAAGATAGATAAATAAATAAATCCCGGAGGAAGGCTCTTTCTTCCACATTAGGCCTCGCCTGGAATTGACTGATCAGAGATGGGATCATTCTAATTCACTTAAGCTCAAATATAAAGGAGCAGCCAGCTGCTCCTTCCAGACCTTATAGCTTTCAGGGGTGATGTTCAGATGTACTGGGGAAAGGAGAAGGTGACTAGAGGAGGCACCTACAAAGCCCGTACTGGATGAGCAACATGTGAGAAAATAAAAACTTGGTGCTGCTTACATATTTGAAAAAAGAAGGGAAGAAAATGGATTTGTGAGAAATGGGCCTAACATTCAATCAAAAAAGTCTACCGTAGGCCATTTCCACAGGTAGTGAATCCATTAGCAGGCCTTATGCCCAGGAATAGAAAGCACATAGACTATACTGTATGTAGTATGTTACATTCACACAAGTGCTGTGGATGTAAAGAACTGTAGTATTGGGAGCTGTTACGCCTGTAATCATAGCTACTCAGGAAATTGAGATCTAAGGATCAATGCTCCAAGCCAGCTCAGTTCTGTGAGACGCTTATCTCCATTTAACCACCGGAAAACTGGAAGTGGCACTGTCGCTCTAAGTGTAGAGCACTCATATTGAGCAAAAGAGCTCAAGGACAACCCTGAGGCCCTGAGTTCAAGCCCCAGGACTGACAAAAATGAAAAAGAAAAAGAAAGAAAGAAAGAAAGAGATATCTTGGAATAGGTAGATTAGTCAGGCAGAAGAAATCAGGAATAAGCCTGCAAGATTTCTCTTAAAAAAAAAAAAAAAGAAAAATAGGGCTGGGAAGGTGGCTTAGTGGTAGAGTGCTTGCCTTGCATGCATGAGATCCTGGGTTTGATTCCTCAACACCCATAAGCAGAAAAGGCCAGAAGTGGTACTGTGGCTCAAGTGGTAGAGTGCTACTCTTGAGCTGAAGAGCTGAGGGATAGCACCCAGGCCCAGAGTTAGGCCCCACAACCAACAAAAAAATAAATAAAAGAGAGAGAGAGAGAGAGAGAGAGAGAGAGAGAGAGAGAGAGAGAGAGAGAGAGAGAGAGAGAGAGAGAGAGAGAGAGAGAGAGAGAGGATGATCTGAGAAAACTTCCCAAGCATTCTAACTTCCCTTTGACCCAGATAGGTTGGATAAAATGAAAGTAGGATAGTCTTAAATGTCTTTAGGTAATTCCATGCCCCAAGAGCTAAAAGGGAATGACCAATTAAAAATATCATGGGTCGTGACCAATGAGCAAGTCACCTTCCAGCAAATCATTAGCATAAAAGTTAAATGACACCTATATACATTAAAAGAAAAGAACCCACCATAGATTAAACCAGTTAGTTGGCAAACCGCTATCATGACCCCTCTCACCCAGCAAGAACGTTTTCTCTCTCCTCTTCTCACATGCATAAATTGAAAACTTTTAACACTTACTCCTTGCTGTGGATTTCATTCCTTGAGTTCTCCAGGCAGTGACACAGCAAGATCAGGATCTGCTGCAGCTCTAGTGGTGGCCACTGGTGGGGTGAAAGCATTAGCAGGCATGGTTTGTTGCTGGGCTGAAGGCGGTGACATAATTGGGCCTCTCTGGCTATGAAGGAAACAGCAGGTAAGAAAAGTCAGTGTTCTAAGCTGTCAATATTCACGTGGCTAGAACTGGCCTTGTAGCTTTAAGTCTAAGGTTAAAAAACTTCTATGAGAACTTCTTGATGTTTATGGTACCTTGCATATTTCCCTCTTGAAATAGCAATTGCTCTTTCTTTGAGTTTATCATGTGTCAGAATTTTCTAGAAACATACACTTGGGCCCACCCAGTTCTATCCCCTGTTTCCAGGCAAGGTTGTTTAGGCTGTTATTGCCTCCCTTTGAGAAATGTTTCCACTGTGTATAGTTTTTTTTTTTTTTTCAGTCCCGGGGCTTGAACTCAGGACCTGGGCCCTGACCCTAAGCTTCTTTATGCTCAACGCTAGTGCTCTGCCACTTGAACCACAGCACAAATCCTGGTTTTTCTGAGCAGTTTATTGGAGATAAGAGTCTTAAAGGACTTTCCTGTGCAAGCTGGCTTTGATCCTCAGATCTCAGCCTTCAGAGTAGGTAGGATTACAGGCATGAGCCACCAAACACCTGGCCTATAGTCCTTTTATGACCTCATAGAATAGCTTTAGGTCCAGCTAGCTGCCACTGCTGCAGAGAACAAAGCATTTGCTTTTCCTGTCCCATTTCAAGGGCCTTTGACCAGGTCATTACTAGGTCATTTACATGGCTCAAATACAGCAAAACTCTTTTTTTTTTTTTGGTCTGGTCATGGGGCCTGAACTCTGGGCCTGGGTGCTGTCCCTCAGCTCTTCAGCTCAAGGCTAGCACTCTACCACTTGAGCCACAGTGCCACTTCCGGCTTTTTCTTTTTGCTTAAGTGGTGCTGGGGAATCGAACCCAGGGCTTCATGCATGCAAGGCAAGCACTCTAACACTGAGCCACTTTCCCAGTCCCGCAAAACTCTTTATTACACCCCTCCCCTTTCCCTCCCTTCCTTTCTCAGGGCTACTTTCCTATCATGTGTCATTTTAGGTCACATATCACTCAAACACAACAAAGCTCTGCTCTCTCTTTTTTCTCCATCCCTCCTTCCCCACACTCCTTCTCCTTTCTCCAATCCCTCTCTCCATTTCTTTTCTTTTCTTTTTTGCTGGTACTAAGATTTGAACTCAGGGCCGGGTGCTATCTCTTAGCATTTTTTACTCAAGGCTAGTACTCTGTCACTTGAACCACTTCTAGCTCTTTCCTGGTTGATTGGAGATAGGAACATTATAGATTTCCCTGCTGTAGCTGGCTTTGAACCATGATCCTTAGATCTCAGCCTCCTGTTTAGCTAGGATGACAGGAATGAGATGGCTATTTTTTGAAGAACCCTCAGTGCAGTTTCATTAGTACAATTTGATTAATATTCATCTTTTCACCATAGTGTGGGGTTCATAAGGGATCTTTTTAAACTACTGTGTCTTCAGTGTCCTTGACATTGTACTAACACCTGCTTTACTTATATCTTTAAATAAAATAACATTTGACTAAAAAAAAGCAACATATGTTCTTGAATTTTATTTTCATTACAACTGTTTCTCATTTGCAATCATGCTTAAACAAGTTTCTTGAAGTTAGGGAAAACAGGGTTTTGCAATTGCACGTATGAAATTCACTCCCAAATGGTAACAACTCCTCTCATTGCCATGAGTATTTGAGTACAGATTCCTTCGACTCACTTTCAGAGCTAACCAGGTTCACTGGTTCCCATTGATGGACAGGTAGACTTAGGAAAACATTCCCAATTGAGGAACATGTGTTTCTATAGCTGTCAGATGGAAGCCAGTGTGGAGATCCCATTTAAGGAAACATGGTGGACAGAGAAATCACAATAGCCAGGAGAAAATGACCAGGTGCACCAAGAGCAAGAAAGGGACTAAGTGGAAGATGCTCCCAAGATATTCCCCATGTATGCAACTTTCCAACCATGGTCTGTAATAGAGACAACCCATCAACAGGGTCCATGAAAAGGGAGACAGCCAATCAGCAAAATCCCCACTCCACCATACTGGCTCAGTAGCTAGAGCAACAGAACAAAACAGAACAGCAGCAGCAGCAGCAGCAGCAGCAGAGTACTAGTAAAAGCAGCTCTTTTGATTTGTTGTCCATTAGTTTTTGGTATACATTTTTTTTTGGTGGTATCCTGATGTAGATGCTCAGTTCTCCCATTGTCCTATCTGAGTACATGCTTTTCCCAACCTGGGACTCCAAAAAGAAACAGAAAATGCCACATGTCTGTCTCTGTTGGACGTTGGGCATAGGCATCAGGGAAAGGCCATAGGCTGGTTTGCTTTGAAAAACTTGGGTGGGGTGTGACCAGTTTCTAATTGAATTCCATCCTATCAGGAACGAGATCTTCATCTCTTCTCAGGGTGCCCTTGACTAGCAATTCCCTCTGCTAACATTGCAGTCGGCTACAGTTCTTTCAAACCCTGGGCCCAGAGGAGTCTGGGATGTGAAAGTATTAACCTGTAGATTAATTTCTCATGCCAGTTGTGTTATTGGATTTCTCTCTTTGCCAACTCACTTTAAATGGCTGTAACTACTGAGGTCTCCAGTGAACCTCAAAGTAGAAATGATGTTTGCAGAGAAGGACTGCATCCATTCCATCTACCCTCAGAGCTCCTGCACAGACCCTTTCTCTTCAGCAGAATGGAAGTGCATTTGTAAAGGTGTAAGCGTTTACATTCCCAGGACCTTTAAAGAGTATTAACTTCCTCCAGGTCTCTGAACAAAGCAATTACTTGGCTAGAGATAGAACCATAGTGATACATATGAGACTAGGTTTCCTTCCCTTCTTCTCTCCCTCTAACCCCCTCTTCTTTCCTCCCACCCTTTTTCTTTGTCCTTCTTCCTTCCTCCCTCTTCTTTACTTCCTCCCTCTTCTTTACTTCCTTCCTTCCTCCCTGTCCTTCCTTCCTTTTCTTTTTATTCTAGTACAGAGACTGAACTCCAAGGTCTGGCTGTCCTTTAGTTTTTTTTTTCCCCAAGGCTAGCATTTTACCACTTGAGTAAACTCTACTTTTAGCTTTTTGCTCATTAGTTGGAGATAAGAATCCCATAGATTTTTCTATCTGGGCTGGCTTCAAACCAGTATACTTAGACCTCAGCCTCCTGAGTAGCTAGGATTACAGGTGGGAGCCACTGCCTTTCTGTTCACATCAAATATGCATGGAACTGTTTCCAATCAAGGCCTCTGAAGAGAGAATTGGGAGAATAAATCTTGGGGCTTGCAGTGTGGCTATCCGATGAATGATTCTGAACTACAGAGTAGAGACTAGTTTGTGTGTAATCAATATGGATTTGGTTCCCCATCTTTAAGTGTAAGAAATAGCAAAGCAGTTCATTGCTCTATATCCAACTAAATGCAGTTCTGAGTCTCAATTTTCTAGTTGCCAAGTGTTGGAGTTTCCCTCCCTTTCTTTCCCAGGGAGCAGGGTATCCTATGTGACTCTGGACGCATGGGCAATAATGTCCACAAAGTGCAGCTGGTGATGGGGCTCCCTCTTCAAGCTTTAGAGTCCATCAGAAGAAGGCCATGGTGTCTCTGTGGACTGAGTACAGGTCTGGCCACCCCTGGGGAAAGTCATGAAATCACTCACAGGAGAACAGGCTCTTTTTCTGAGCACACCTAATGCTATTGTTTTCAATTTTGATGGCTGATTTGAGCATACAGTGACAAGCAGATGACAAAAAACACTCAAGAGTTAGATACAAGCTGGGCACTGGTGACTCACACCTGTAAATGTAGCTACTCAAGAGGCTGAGATCTGGGAACTGTGTTTCAAAGCCAGACTGGACAGGAAAGTCTGTGAGATTTATATCATCTCGAATTAACAATCAGAAAAACTGAATCAAAGAGGTAGAGTGGGGGCTGGGAAGGTGGCTCAGTGGTAGAGCACTTGCCTTGCATGCATGAGGCCCTGGGTTCGATTCCTCAACACCATATAAGCAAAAAGAAAAAAAGCCAGAAGTGGTGTTGTGGCTCAAGTGGTAGAGTGCTAGCCTTGAGCTGAAGAGCTGAGGGACAGTGCCCAGGCCCAGAGTTCAGGCCGCATGACCCGACCAAAAAAACCCAAAAGAGGTAGAGTGCTACCCTTGAGCAAAAAAGCTCAAGGGACAGCACCCATGAGTGGCAACAACAACAACAACAACCAAAAGAGAACTTGTTAGGGGAACCTTCTTGAAAAGCCTTGAGGTGAGACAGGCCATTTTTTGGGTTGCATACATGTCATCCTGTTTAGCCCCAGGAAAGTTTTGCTATAGAGAATGCTCACCTCTGATTGTTATCTTATATGGTTAGCTTGTGGTGAGCTTTGTCCCCACCCACAACATGGTTTTTGCCTTTAAAAGCTTTGTGCAAGCTCTGTTCTGGGCTGCAGGTCTTTGGGACAGGAGTCTACCTGTAGTCACCGACATTTTACTGAAGACTCCCAGCCAAGCGCTGATGGCTCACACCTATAATCTTAGCTACTAAGGAGGCTGAGATCTGAAGATCACAGTTCAAAGCTAGCCCAGGCAGGAAATTCCGTGACACTGTCACTGTGGCTCAAGTGGTAGAGCACTCATCTTAAGTTGAAGAGCTGAGGGACAGTGCTCAGGTCCAGAGTTCAAGCCCCACAACTGACCAAAAGAAAAAAAAAAAGATTCCCAATTTGACCTCTCAAGATGTGGCTTCTCTGTATCTTGCAAACTATTCCCATATAATAGAATCCAGTGACCTCCATCTCTTCCTTGTCTCCCCTCCCCCATGCACTCTTACCCATTTGTCCTCTAGGAAATTTAACTGGTCATGCATGCCACTACAGCCATCTCCACAAACAAAACCTGCAAAAGAAAATTCAAAATAATCTTCTATTCAGAAACCTGACATTTGACATATGTGGTTGTCCCTCAGGTATATCATTCAAGTTACAGCCTGATGGTAGAACGAATTGCTGGTGTACTACTGCATAGGAGACCCTAGGTCCAATTTCCAGCTATTCCACAAACCAGCTCCAGCCTCTTGTCCCTATAAACCAAATAAAGACACACAGTGAAGATGAGAGAAAGGAAATTTATTACCTTGTAGACAGGGGGGAAGACAGCACTTCAGCCCTTCTTCAGAAATATAGACAGGATCAGTAGCTTTGAATACATAACTGGGGGAAGGGGATATAAGAACTACAGTCTTCAAGCTATATCCTGGTACCTCATATCTGTAATCCTGGCTATTCAGGAGGCTGAGATCTGAAGATCAAGGGTTGAGACCAGCCCCGGCAGGAAAGTCTGTGAGACTTTTATGTACAATTACCCACCCCCAAATGAGGAGTTGACCTGTGGTTCAAAGTACTAGAATGCTAATCTTGAGGAAGGGACAATGCCCAGGCCCTGAGTTCAAGTCCTAGGACAAAAAAAAGAGTTACAATCTTTGGTCAAAATTTGGTTTCTTTCTCTCATACAACTTTGCATAACCTTTGAAATAAAAAGCTATTTTAATTAAGTCCTATCTCCTTGTATTAGTTACATCCTGTTACAAGTTCCTGCTTTGGCCAGCTTTTATGGCTTTAAATTTTTTCCTTTTTAGTTACATTAACTACTGAAGCCACATTGCTAAAGTTTTTTCCTCTTTTTAAAAAAATTTCTTTTTAAAGAATAATCTTTAGGTAGTTATGCATAGGAGCTTCCATTTAATAAGTAAATACAATACGTTTTGATCAGCGTTACCTCTTGAGACAAGGAGAGGGAGACCCCAACACGTCAACTTGAAAATTGAGACTCAGAACTGAATTCAGTTGGTTGCAGAGACATGAACTGCCTGGCTGGTTCTTACACTTAAAGATGGGAAACCAAATCCAAATTGATTACATATAAATCAGTCTCCGCTCTGTAATTTAGAATCATTCATCTGATAGCCACCCTGCAAACCCCAGATTTCTTCTCCCAATCTCTCCCTTCAGTGTACTTGACTTGAAACAGTTGCATGCTTATTTGATGTGAACAGAAATGCAGTGGCTCCCACCAGTAATCGTAGCTACTTAGGAGGCTGAGCCAAATTATAGGAGTCTTTATTGTCACCTCGGCAGACCAACAGATGCACAGGAGTATATATGTCTGAAATTGTGCTGTCCTGAGACATCTCAGAGTTAAGTCTTTCAAAGAGAAAAAACACATCTTTTTTGGCAAGCAATGCATAAGACTTTTTTTGTTTTATTTTACAAAGCATATACAGACACCAAACTTAGCATTATCAATAAATTTAGACTTACTTCCCAAATATGGGGTGGCTGGAATACTTTCAGGGAAGGGAAGGAGGAAAGGAGAGAAGAAGAATAGAAGAAGAATAGAAGAAGAAAAAGAGGAGGAAGAAGAAGAAGAATAGAAGAAGAAGGAGAAGAAGAAGAAGAAGAAGAAGAAGAAGAAGAAGAAGAAGAAGAAGAAGAAGAAGAAGAAGAAGAAGAAGAAGAAGAAGAAGAAGAAGAAGAAGAAGAAGGAGAAGAAGAAGAAGAAGAGGAGGAGGAGGAAGAGGAGGAGGAGGAGGAGGAGGAGGAGGAGGAGGAGGGGAGGAGGAGGAGGAAGAAGGAGGAGGAGGAAGAAGGAGAGAAGGAGGAGGAGGGAATGGAGGAATAGGTAGAGGAGGAGGAGGTAGAGGAGGAGGAGGGAGGAGGTTCTATCTCTGACCTGGCCAAGCAATTGCCCCATTCACAGACCTGGAGAAACTGCCCTTTTAAGGTCCTGGGAATGTAAAGGCTTACACCTTTACAAATGCATTGCCATTCTGAACACAGAGAAGGTCTGTGCAGAGGTGCTGAGGGAAGACGGAATGGATTCAATCCCTTCTCCCCAAACATTTCTACTTCTGGAGTTCACAGGAGACCTTAGGCGTTACAGCCATTTAAAGTGAGCTGGCCAGAGAGAGAAATCCGATAGCACAACTTGAGAAATTAATCTAAATGTTAATACTCCCACATCCCAGAGAAAGAATGCACAGATCAACACCCCTCTCCTAGTCATGGGTGCCTAGACACCTTGAGCTCTTCCTCTTCCCCAGTACCTCCCATGCCACTTCCTTTGTGGTCAGGGAGTGCTTACAATTCTAGGCCAGTTCTAATGGAAATTGAGGTATGTGTGTAGTGGAACCCCTTGTGCCTTTAGCTTGACCTTTGGGCAATAAAGTCCTACTAGGGCCTCATGCACACAGGTCACATCTCATTCATATACTTACATTATGGGATAACAATTTTACACATGCACAGATTCTCCTCTAAAAAAAAATCTTCCCAGTCATGATCCCCTCCTCTGCTATAGTTACTAAGAATTCCTCCCACATTCCCTGGGTGGTAGAAAGCAGAAAGTCCTCCTTGGGTTTCCTACTCTGATTCAGGAACAGATAGTTCCCCTATGGTCCTTTTTCAAATTGGAAAAAGAAAACATTTTATCTATTTAAATTTGAATTGTAACTACATGTTAGTTCCCACAGTCAAATACCATTTATTAGAGTTATTTCACTAAGCTGGAATTTCACCTCAGCCAATTCAAGCACTCTTCTGTCTCAGGAGTAAAGGCAATTATAACCACCATACCAAAAGGTCATTTTTTAAACAGTCAACATCATCATTCTAATTATTCAGTCAACAATAACAAAAGGCACACTTTCACAGTGGGCTTTTATAGCCAGGATATTATTAAATGTGAATCCCAAAAGGGCAAATTCATAGAAGGAGGAACATATGTTGTATTAAAACAACAGTAATTTGTTGACATATTCTGCACACAAATGATGTACATTATGCAAACTAATTTGGCTTTGGTGTTAGAAAAAGATTTTTGTAAAATGGGGGAATATTTGTTTTTTCCATAATAGAGTTTGAACTCAGGGTTTTGTATTTCCTAGACTGGCATGATACTACCCAACCTGCCTGCCCAGATTTCCTACTGGTTGCTGTGAAGCATTGGGTCTCACTTTCCACCCTGGCATGATCCATAGACAGATATGCCTACTTTTAGCTATCATCAGCTGTGTGCCACCACATGCAGCTTCTGCTTAAGTTGTCCTCAAATCACAATCCTCCCATACTCAGCCTCCCACATAGGGAACTTTTTCTGCCCCATAGATATTAAAATATTTAAAGACGCAATTTATTTCTTGCATTTCCTAAAAGTGATTACAGGCATATTAGATGTTAATTTCTGTAACATTATACTTCAAGTCTTCTAGAAAAGCTCCTTTGCAAAAGGAGAGAACACACCCAAATTAATAAACTCAGAGATGAGAATGGAAACATCACCACGGAAACAACCAAGATTCAGAACATTATAAGGGAATAATTCTCAAAACTTTATGCTAATAAGTTTGAGAACTTGACAGAAATGGACCTTTTCCTAGCAAATATTGACATGCCAAAACTGAACCAAGATGAGTTAAACCAGCTTAACAGGCCCATATCAAGCATTGAAATAGAAACAGCAATAAGAGACCTCCCAGCTGAGAAAAGTCCAGGACCAGATGGTTTTACAGCGGAATTTTACAAGGCCTTCAAAGCAGAGCTCACACCAATACTCCTCCAACTCTTCAATGAAATTGAAAGAGAAAGCTCACTATAGAACACATTCTATGAAGCCATCATAACCCTCATCCCAAAACCAGGCAGGGACTCATCAAAGAAAGAGAACTATAGACCCATTTCTTTGATGAACATTGATGCAAAACTTCTCAACAAAATTTTGGCCAATCGACTTCAACAATTCATCCAAAAAATCATACACCATGATCAAACAGGATTCATTTCAGGGATGCAAAGCTGGTTCAATGTCCGCAAATCAATTAATATTATTCATCACATCAACAGGAGCAACAATAAGAACCACATGGTAATCTCAATAGATGCAGAAAAAGCATTTGACAAGATCCAACACCCTTTTATGATGAAGGTTCTGGAAAAATTAGGAATCCATGGATCATTCCTCAATACAATAAAGGCTGTATATGACAAACCTACAGCCAGCATTATACTCAATGGTGAAAAACTAAAGCCATTTCCTCTTAACTCAGGAACAAGACAAGGATGCTCACTCTCTCCACTTCTCTTCAATCTAGTATTAGAATGCCTAGCTACAGCAATAAGACAAGATGCAGACATAAAGGGGATCCAAATAGGGAAAGAAGAAATAAAACTCTCCCTCTTTGCAGATGACATGATCTTGTATTTAAAGAATCCCATAGACTCCACTCCCAAATTACTCAAGCTGATTCAAAACTTTGGCAAAGTAGCAGGTTATAAAATTAACCCCCAAAAATCAATGGCTTTTCTGTATGCCAACAATGAGAAAAGTGTGGCTGAAATTAGGAAAGCAACTCCATTTGTAATAGCCCCACAAAAAATAAAATACCTAGGAATTAATTTAACTAAAGAAGTGAAGGACCTCTACGATGAAAACTTTAAAATCTTGAAAAAGGAAATCAACACAGAACTTAAAAAATGGCAAGACCTCCCATGCTCCTGGATTGGCAAGATTAACATCGTGAAAATGGCAATACTTCCCAAGGCTATCTACAAATTCAACGCGATACCTATCAAAATTCCACCCTCATTCTTCAAGGAAATAGAAGAGGCAATCCAAAAATTCATATGGAACAATAAAAGACCCCGAATAGCAAAAACGCTCCTCAACGGAAAGAACACTGCTGGAGGAATATCAATACCAAATTTCAAACTCTACTATAAAGCCATAGTAATCAAAACAGCTTGGTATTGGCATAAGAACAGACCTCAGGACCAATGGAATAGAATTGAAAACCCAGAAATGAACCTACAGACCTATAGCCATCTAATCTTCGATAAGGAAGGTAAAACAATAGAATGGAAGAAAGACAGCCTCTTCAGTATATGGTGCTGGCAAAATTGGTTAACTACATGTAGAAAACTAAGGCTAGATCCTTATATATCACCCTGCACCAGAATCAACTCCAAATGGATCAAAGACCTTGAACTCAAAGCAGACACTCTGAAAACATTACAGGATGGAATAGGAGAAACCCTAGGTCTCCTTGGCTCAGGCCGAAATTTTCTGAATAGAGACCCGGAAACACAACAAATCAAAGAAAGGTTGGACAAATGGGATTGCGTAAGGTTGCAGAGCTTCTGCAGGGCAAATGACATAGCTAGCAAGATCAATAGAAAGCCCACCGATTGGAAGAAGATCTTTACTAGCCATACAACGGACAAGGGTCTCATATCTAAAATATACTTGGAACTCAAAAAATTAAATCACCCAACAACAAATCCTCAAAGAAACAACTGCCCAATAAATAAGTGGGCGAAAGACTTAAAGAGAAGCTTCTCTGAAGAAGAAAGAAGGATGGCCAATAGACACATGAAGAAATGTTCAACATCCCTAGCCATCAAAGAAATGCAAATCAAAACAACATTCAGATATCACCTCACTCCAGTTAGAACAGCAAAATCAAGAACTCTAACAACAACAGATGCTGGAGGGGATGTGGACAGAAAGGAACCTTACTTCATTGTTGGTGGGAATGTAAACTTGTTCAACCACTTTGGAAAGCAGTATGGAGGTTCCTCAAAAGACTTCACATAGATCTCCCCTATGATCCAGCAATCCCACTTTTGGGCATTTACCCAAATGTTTACAAACAAGACCACACTAAAGCTACCAGCACAACTATGTTTATTGCAGCATTATTTACCATAGCTAAGATATGGAACCAACTCAGATGCCCCTCAGTAGATGAATGTATCAAGAAAATGTGGTATATATACACAATGGAATTCTATGCCTCCATCAGAAAGAATGACATTGCCCCATTTGTTAGGAAATGGAAAGGCTTGGAAAAAATTATATTAAGTGAAGTAAGCCAGGCCCAAAGAAGCATAGGTCCCATGGTTTCCCTTATTTGCAATATCTAGTATAGGTATGAGTCAAGCGGAAAAGGTCAGATAATGTGATATTAGGAAAATGAACCCTTAAATATGTATTTTAATGTTTTCGTTTCTTTCATGCATGTGTTTCTAACGCATTTATAAGATTATTTCTTTGTTGCTTTGTATGTCCCTCCCCCACAGTGTAACCCCCGCCTTCACTATATTTGATGTCAGTATAACATGTGGAGGAGATGGGGACAAACAAGTCGTTTAAGGATTCAGGTGGACCTGTTGCAACAATGAGAAGTACAAAATGTCATGTCAAAACCAGCTTTACAATGTCGGTGTGGGGGGGGAGGGGGGTATGATTGGGTGGGGGGAGGGGGGAGGCTGGGAAGGGAGGTGAAGGGTAAACAAAGGAGGAGGCTGCAATGCTTGGTAAGAAATGTACACATTATCCTGCCCATGTAATTGTAACCCCTCTGTACAGCATGTTCTCAAATAAAATAAAATAAAAAAATAAAGAAAAAATAAAGAAAAGCTCCTTTGCTTAGCAAAAATAAAAATAAAAAAAAATCCTTTCTTGTCATCCAAGCCTAGTTTGTCCAATATGGTAGCCAATAGTCACAAATACCTGGGGACATTTAACATGTGACTGAATTTTATTTTATTTTCTGTTGATTTACCTTAAAAGTTTTAAACAAGGGCTGGGAAAGTGGCTCAGTGGTAGAGCGCTTGCCTTGCATGCTTGAGGCCCTGGGTTCGATTCCTCAGCACCACATAAGCAAATAGAAAAAAAAAGCCGGAAGTGGCGCTGTGGCTCAAGTGGTAGAGCGCTAACCTTGAGCTGAAGAGCTGAGGGACAGCACCTTGACCCAGAGTTCAGGCCCCAGGACTGTACCCAAAAAAAAAAAAAAAGTTTTAAACAAGCCCGGAGCTAGTTTCTCATGCCTATTAGTAGTCCTAGCTACCCAGGAGGATTATATCTGAGGATTGTGGTTCACAACCAGTCTGAACAGGAAAGTCCATACAACTCGTATCCCCAATTAACCAGAAAACCAGAAGTACAGCTGTGTGTCAAAAGTGGTAGAACATTAGCCTTGAGTGAAAGAGCTAAGAGACAGTACCTCGGCCCTGTGTTGAAGTCCAACTAAAATAGAACCAATCTAAAGATTTTTATTGAACTTAGCTATGGTTTTCATAGTACATTATTTCTTTTAAACTGTTGAAGATTTAGCACCTAAATTAGGCTGCTGAAAATCCATTATCCGTACTGCAGGTTTATTGTAAAAATAATGAAAAGCATCTTAATGTTGTACTGGTAATTTCTAGAAATAGTAACACTTGCAATCAGTTGAGTTGAAGAAAATAGTCTACTGAAATTATTTTTCTATGTATCTTTTCAAATTTACAAAAAGGTGCTAGAAGGTTTAGATAAAATCTAATGAGACATGGTATCTCTAAGCCACTATTTCTGTTTAGTTCAGCTCATTTTACAACCTAGGAATACCAACTGAGTGATGTTCTAATCTTTATAATAAAGATTCTAACAAATTTACCCTTCCCACAGACAGTATTTAAACACTGAGCCAAATAGAGGATAAAAGATTTTAATTTGGGGCTGGGAAGATGGCTCAGAGGTAGAGCGCTTGCCTTGCATGCTTGAGGCTCTGGGTTCGATTCCTCAGCACCATATAAGCAAAAAAAGAAAAAAGCCGGAAGTGGCACTGTGGCTCAAGTGGCAGAGCGCTAGCCTTGAGCTGAAGAGCTGAGGGACAGCGCCCAGGCCCAGAGTTCAGGCCCCACGACCGGACCAAAAAAAAAAAAAAAAAGAAAAAAAAGATTTTAATTTTTGTTCCCATACCGGGGCTTGAACCTGGGCACTGTCTCTTAATTTTTTCACTTTTTTCACTCAAGGTTGGTCCTCTACCACAGCTCCATTTCCAGCTTTTTGGTGGTCAACTGGAGAGAAAAGTCTCATAGACTTTCCTGCCTGGGTTGGCTTTGAATTAAGATCCTTAGACCTCAGCCTTCTGAGTAGCTGGGATTATAGGTGTGAGCCACCAGCATTCAGCCACAAAGGACTTATGAAGACCTTAGAAATGGCCAAAATGATATTTTTTTAAAGAGAGAAGTAGTTAGACTATGGGAGAAGGAACTTTTCTGGATTTAATCCTACCCAAGGCATCACTTAATCTGCAGGACTCTGACTGGACATAATTCAGAGAGTCCCAGGCAGGAGACCTGAAAGGATAAGGCTGGAGTAGGGGGGTGGGGACCAAGGGGTTGGGGGGGCTGGGGGGAGAGCCTGCCTGAGCTGCAAGAAGGTGACAGAAGCTGCTGGAACATAACATACAGGAAGCTGCAGGAAAGGGAGGCCTTCCCTCTGCATGTGAATGTCACACAGTGGGAAGCCCCAGGGTTCACAGACTAAAACATCTGTGAAGCTGAAGACACTAAGCAGAGATCTTACTGTCTATGCACTAGAAGAGACAGTTATATACTAATAAAGCTGAAGACAAAAATCTTGAGCTGGCTTCAATGTATATGTGTGATATTTGTTGTTGAACTGGGTGCTATCCCTGAGCTTCTACTAGCTAGCTCTCTACTACTTTGAGTCACACCTCACCACTTCTGAAAACATTGAACACTGTTTTGTGTGTGTGCCAATCCTATGGCTAGAACTCAGGGCCTGGGTGCTGTCCTTAAGTTTTCTTACTCAAGGTTAATGATCTACCACTTGAACCACAGTAAAAGCAAAGTCATTTCTGGCTTTTCTGATGGCTAATTGGAGATAAGAGTCTCATGGACTATTCTATGCCTCCATCAGAAAGAATGACATTTCCCCATTTGTTAGGAAATGGAAAGGTTTGGAAAAAATTATATTAAGTGAAGTAAGCCAGGCCCAAAGAAGCATAGATCCCATGGTTTCCCTTATTTGCAATATATAGTATAGGTATGAGTCAAGCGGAAAAGGTCAGATAATGTGATGTTAGGAAAATGAACCCTTAAATATGTATTTTAATGTTTTCGTTTCTTTCATGCATGTGTTTCTAACGCATTTATAAGATTATTTCTTTGTTGCTTTGTATGTCCCTCCCCCACAGTGTAACCCCCGCTTTCACTATATTTGATGTCAGTATAACATGTGGAGGAGATGGGGACAAACAAGTCGTTTAAGGATTCAGGTGGACCTGTTGCAACAATGAGAAGTACAAAATGTCATGTCAAAACCAGCTTTACAATGTCGGTGTGGGGGGGGAGGGGGGTATAATTGGGTGGGGGGAGGGGGGAGGCGGGGAAGGGAGGTGAAGGGTAAACAAAGGAGGAGGCTGCAATGCTTGGTAAGAAATGTATGCATTATCCTGCCCATGTAATTGTAACCCCTCTGTACAGTATGTTCTCAAATAAAATAAAAAAAAAAAAAAAAAAAAAAGAGTCTCATGGACTTTCCTTTCCTGGCTAGCTTTGAATTATGATCCTCAGATCTCAGCCTCCTGAGTAGCTAGGATTACAGGTGTGAGCCACTGATGTCCAGCCTAAACTAAAAAACAAAAACAAGCAAAACACCACATACTCATTCTATTTTAGAATTAGATATTGATGATAGAAAGGTAGAAAAATTCAAGATCTGTGTCATTGTAAGGAGTTCATGTTAATGAACTGACTCTCACTTGGTTTGGAACAAAGAAAACATCCCTGCCCAGTCAGGATGAGAGAATGATGACCATGGAACATGTGATATGGAAGAGGAACATAAGCCAGCCTTTATCATGAAAGATCACACTTAGACATTGATGGAAGCCGAATTCATATTACACAATTTCAATCTTAATCATGCTTGTCCTCTATTTCCCTAGATAATAACAAAACCTTGCTTTATTATCCCCCACTCAATAAGGCCATCTAAGTTCCTATTTGAAGAGACTTTCATAGGTCTTTTGTTGTTGTTGTTGCCTGTAACTATGTATAAATATGAACCACATTTTACATAGAAAGACTTCGTTCAAAATGATGCAAAGCAGCAATGAGCAATTAGTGGAGCCAAAATTAGGATCTAGTTCTGATGAGCTCTCTATAGGATCTCACAATTTTGCCCTGGTAATTCCTGCATTAGGAAACTCAACACTGTCCTCTATTGACAGAAAAGTCATTACAACCCAGAACTCCTGAATCACTAAGAGTAATTATCATCAGTGATTCAATTTTACTCTCCTTCCTTCTTTCCTTTGCTTCCCTAACTTCCTCTCCCTCATTCCCTTCTTCCCTTCCTTTATTTTGTCAGTAGTATGGCTTCAACTCAGGGTCTTATACTCTCCCTTAGTTTTTTTCTCAAGGCTGTCCCTTTACTACTTAAGCCACAGATCCACTACTGGCTTTATAGTGGTTAATTGGAAATAAGACTTTCACAGATTTTCCTACTTAGGCTGGCTTTGAATCACAATCCTCTAATCTCAGTCTCCTTAATAGCTAGGATTTCAGGTTGAGCTCCTGGTTCAGAAATCTCATTAATTGGCCTTCTGGAAATTAACCACACTGTATTTCCTTGTTACACATAACTTCAAGTGATTCTTTTCACACATCATGAGCTGTGAAGACTAGTAAGAGAACTCCGAGTGTCACTTTTTCTTCTCTTTCTTAACTTCCCACTACTGAGAAATCCTTTCTAGCTAGCTTACCTTCTGATTACTTTGGGAATATATCTCACTTTAAATGAGCCTTAAAGTGAGATTCTTGTTTGACTGAAGTCTTGGATTACATAAAGTTAATTGTTTAGGAAAAAAGATTATCCAATATGGTGGCTTTGATAATTTGGAGATTTCTTCTGGCTGCTCATGGAGTATAGAGGTGAGCTGCCTGTGATAGAAGCCCTATGATTATTCTGTGTGGTTTGGTTTGGTTTTCATGCCAGTACTAGGGCTTGAACTCAAGGCCTGGGGACTGTCCTGGAGCTTTTTTCCTTAAGTCTAGCACTCTATCAGTTGAACCACAGCTCCACGTTCAGGACTTCTGCTGGTTAATTTGAGATTTCTCATAGCTTTTTCTCCTCAGTCTGACTTTGAACTTCTACCCTCAAATCTCTGCCTCCTGAATAGCTAGGATTACAGACATGAGCCACCAGCAACAGTCTTGGTTCAGTATACATTGGAACCATAGGCCAAAAAAGCTCTTCCTCCACATAATTCCTATTAATGAGCCCATAGCTTCCTATATGCTTTTGTATATATGTCTATGTTTCTCTCTATATACATATACATATCTATATAAATGTATATATGTATGTGCATGTATATATGTGTGTATACATATATACACATATATATGTAGTATATATATACACAATTAGCCAGTCTTGGGGCTTGAACTCTGGGCCTGGGTGCTATCTCTGAGCTTCTTTTACTGAAGGTGAGCCCTCTATCACTTGGCCACAGTGCCACTTCCAGTTTCTTAGTGGTTAATTGGAGATAAGTATCTCATGGGGACTTTTCTGCCCAGGCTAGCTTCAAATGGCTATCCTCAGATCTCAGCCTCCTCAGTAGCTAGGATGACAGGCATGAGTTACTGGCACCTGGCCTTACATGCTTTTTTATACCTTCCCAATCATTTGACTTAAGTAAAATGACTCTTTAGACTGTAGAGGGACATTTCATTAAAAAAATTTGATCAAATATTAGCATCCTCACACTAGCTAATTCAGAATAGATGAGGACTCAGTAAAGATCAATTTTTTTTTTTTTTTGCTGGTCATGGGCATTAACTCTGGGCCTGGGCACTGTCCCTCAGCTCTTTAGCTCAAGGCTAGCGCTCTACCACTGGAGCCACATCACCACTTCCGGCTTTTTCTGTTTATGTGGTGCTGAGGAATCGAACCCAGGGCCTCATGCTTGCAAGGCATGCACTCTACCGCTGAACTACCTTCCCAGCCCAAGATCAAATTTTTAACCCTTGTTACCACACTTCAGGTCCCTCACCATTGTCTTGCTATCTCTTCCTTGAACACACACAAAGGGAGCACTGTCCATCTTCTCTTCTGTAGCTACTGTGTCAGCAGTGCATCACATCCTTTCTGAATTATCCCAGTAAAACCTCATTGGTGTTCTCCCAGGTCAAGCCTCCCCTTCAACGACTCCTTCCCTCACAGATACACACAGAGTTTGTACCACATCAGGGAAATGTATTCTGTGAAAATATAGTGCTACTGACTTGTATGTTGGCCTAATATACCTCCCTCAGAGATGCCTACCATTCCTACTGGTATCAAGACAAGATGGAAGATTGGAGAAAGGAGTTTATGGAAGGGATGGAGATGCCACATAATTGTAGGTCCTTTCCTACCACTGCCTGAGGAACACATCATACAAGGTTTCACTGGATCCATGGAAATTCTTTCTAATAAGACAAAGGGGAACTGCAGATGGACTTGGTCAGCTCCATAAATGTAAGACATATCTATTATATAGCTAAGTCCCAAAGTAGAGCTTTCATGGATGATCTGTACAAAAAGATGCTATTTAAGAATGGCAAGAGGAAGTGTTGTATTGCAAAGTAAAACAGAAAATGATGCTCTTCCCTATAGATACACACTTGGAGATGTACTAGGCATGGTGTCATATTGACAATTCAGAAAACTCCAGCAATAGAGGGGCTGGGAAGGTGGCTCAGTGGTAGAGCTCTTGCCTTGCATGCTCGAGGCCCTGGGTTCGATTCCTCAGCATCACATAATCAAAAAGAAAAAAGCCGGAAGTGGCGCTGTGGCTCAAGTGGTAGAGAGCTAGCCTTGAGCTGAAGAGCTGAGGGACAGCACTCAGGCCCAGAGTTCAGGCCCCAAGACCGGACCCTCCCCCCCCCCAAAAAAAAGAAAACTCCAGCAATAGAAAAAGAATGTCACTTTGCCTGACATGATTCTCAGCACTTCCTGAGAAACTGATCAAAGAACTGCATTTCCCCTTTTATCTCTTCATAGACTACTCCCCAGGGAGTTCACAACACCTGGATTTGGACAGACTGAGAGTTGACACCAGAATGACAAGGGACCATTATCACTGCATTGACACCACCACTTGGATTTTGTCCCTATAGGACCTGTCCCCTTTCCTGCCAGGACTTCAGCTCTCTTGTAAACAGAATAAAAGTTTAGAATCATTGGACGTCCATGTAGCTTTCTTGGCCAGACTGGTTTTTGGGAGTTTGTGTTTCTGTCCATCCTGAAGAAAGAGTTACTATGGATGAAGTTGCCAACTCTGTTTAAATAACAGTTTTGTAATACAGCTTCATCCCACTTTATCTCTCAGAGCCAATCATGCCTTGCTCTCTTATGCCCTGTGAGCATTTTTTTAAAACCTGTGAGCATTTTTTAAAACATTGTTTTCACTTGCAAAGAAGACAGTTAATAACGGGATTGGCACTGTACTAACACAAGTCTTACTCCCACAGGAGAGAGGCTGCAAGACCATGCAAGTGGGTCAGAGATGGATGGGGCTCACTCACACGTTACTAGGCAACTGTGCAAATGGGATGGAAGTGATATTGATACCTAGGAATATGCCTTGGAAATTCACTTGTTTCAAATCTCCAAGGCTACACTTCTCCTTTGCAACAATAAATAAATTAAAAGTGTTGAGAGAACATTCTCCTGCTTTCCAAAACAATTCTGGGGCCAATGAAAACACGAGCCATGTTTCTGAATGCTGAAGGCTGCATTTAGGTTTATTTACTCCCCCTCTTTCTCATTCAACATAGGAGTCATCAACCTCTCTATTTCTCAAGGTCTTGAATATCTCCAAGCCCTACCTTTGGGAATCACGAGCAAGCTTGAGGGATGGATGGAAGAAAAGAAGAAAATTAGAGGCATGGTAGAGGCAATTGGGGCTAAAAGGCCATGGAAGAATGGAGGTTGGAGTGAAGATAAGAATAAGAGAGAGTAAGAGAAAGACTGATGAAGAAATATGCATATTTTAGAGGTAGAAAGATGGGATGAAGACTCATTTTTCCACCAATGTTTACTGCTGTTAGTTTGAAGAGACATTGGGGAGTTGTGGCAAATCTGCCTCTCTCTCTGTCCCTTTGTTTCCTAATATGGTAGCTACTTAAGAGGAGATTTTTCTCTTAGGTAGCTTTGTGTCTGAGCTTCCCTCCATATTCCTTCATGAAGGAGTTAGGCCTCCCTGGCTAGGTAAAGGATAACAGCAAGGACCAGCTCCAATATGGGAGAGAGATGATTCAACAAGATGCCTGAGGAGAAGGACCCAGCAAGATGATGCATGCAAATCTCACAATGCAGTAATGACTCAGTAGAGACAGAGAAACCAAGGAGACTCCCTACAGCACTCCCTACACCCTATCTAACCCTATACCCACCAACTGGACCAGGCCATGCCTCAGAGGGAGAAGCTAAGACCCTATACATAAGGGACAGGTACAGGCAGGATGGAGATGCGATAAGGCTCCCGGATCCATTCTATTTTTGTTGTTGTTGTTGGTCATGGGGCTTGAACTCTGGGCCTGAGCACTGTCCCTCAGCTCTTTAGCTCAAGGCTAGTGCTCTACCACTTGAGCTACAGCACCACTTCTGGTTTTCTAGTGGTGCAATGGAGATAAAAGTTTCTCAGACTTTCGTGCCCAGCCTGGCTTTGAACCTGGATCCTTAGATTTCAGCCTCCTGAGTAAGTATAAAATTACAGGTGTGATCCACCAGTGCCTGCCTCCAATTCTATTTTAGCAGGATTTCCTTATGATATTATGATATTATTTAGTTCTCATAATCACTGGATATTACAGTCTCCTAGTTTTATAACTTTGCCTTGGAGATGTTGTGTCTCAAAGATGTTAAAATTCTCAAGGTCTCACCCTGAAAAAGTCACTGCTATAGTTTGGGTATTGAATGTGCTAAGGATTTCATCTCTAAAACACCAGTACTGGAGATATTAGGGGCCCTTTAAGAGTTGAGTCTTTCTGGGGAGGTCTTCAGGTCAAGAGCTTCCTGCTCCCCTATTCTGCCTGTCATCTGAGCATCTTCTCTGACACATGTTCCTATCAGGATATGCAATCTTTGCCAGAGGCTCAAAGCAAGAGACTACTTGACCTTGGACTAGAACCCACAAACTGTGGGTAGCTAAGGGAACTTTTCAGTTATAAGCTAATTGCTTCAAGTATGTTACTGTAGTAAAGCAAAGCTGACCAATACAACCATGGTGATAAAACACACTCCCCTTCTTTTTGTTTGTTATTAGTCATGAACTTGAACTCAGAACCTGGAGTCTGTCCCAGAGCTCTTTTGCTCAAGGCCAGCTCTCTACCTCTTTGAGCCATAGGTCCACTTCTCTGGTGGTTTGCTGGAAATAGAGTCTCATGGATTTTTGCTGCCTGAGCTGGCTTCAAATAGTGATTCTCAGATCTCAGCCTCGTGAGTAGCTAGGATTACAGAATGAGCCATTGGCTCCCAGTTCTTTTTCAAGCCAGAGCTTTAGACTATGTTTTGTTTCCAACTCAAAGGAATCCTCTATACCTGCCCCTTGTCACTCTTAGCAATCTGTCCTCCAGCTAAATAAAGGATTGTGAGGAGAAGAAACTTGTGATTCACGTCAGAGTTCACCAGAAGACCATGAAGAATGGAAGATAGAGGATTAGAGACAAGGTTATAAATACTAACCTTTACCTTGCTCATGTAATTGTAACCCCTCTGTACGGTATTTTCACAATAAAAAAAAGAAATAGAAATACTAACCTTGTATTTCCCTACTTACTACTTTTTGCCTCCACAGCAATTTTTCTTTGTAAGTTTAGATGTAATTTGATAGCACTGTATCTTGACTCTTAATGATTGATCATTGATTTTTTTAAAAAAAGTCAAATGGACATCCCAGAGTTGTCAGAAGAGCTGAGGCTCTGTATTGAGTTGTAAAGGAGAATCTGTGACTCTGCTTGCCTTTGGTATTAAAGTAGGCAATCCTGCCATCTAGTGGACTTTGAATCAACTTCAGTTGAAAGTCTTCTGCAATTTAGGGGATTCTATTTTAAATAACAAGGGAAGCCTGGAGTTGCAGTTCATCTCTATAATCCTAGCTACTCAGGGGGCTGATCTCTGAGGATCATGGTTCAAAGCTTGCCTGGGCAGGAAGTCCTGAGACTCCTTATTTGTAAAGAAGCACCAGGAAAGTGGAAGCAGGGATGTAGCTCAAAGTAGTAGAGGGATACCCTGAAAAAAAAAAGGCTCAGGGACAATGCCCACGATCGACAAAACAAACAAAAAAGCCCCCAAAATGCCAGAATGGCCTTGTGGGAAAAATATCACTTCTTTCATGTTTCAGCTCTACAGGGAGGAGAAAATGTGAACCTGGCACCCTTGCTTGCCACTGGTAAACTTTGCCCATAATTACTAACACTCATGTTCGCTGGGCCCCTAAAATAAACACCAAAACAAAGATTATGTTTATCTTTCCTACAGACATTCCTAGTAACCAGAAAGAGTTTGCACATTACTAGTAGCAATCAGAAAATATTTGCTGAATAAATGTATGTGCTTAGGATAAGTAAATAAAAGAGATGGGAACAGGAGAGATTGCCGATGTCTCAAAGGGAAGAAAGTAAGTTTTGAAATTTTTGCTTTCTCAAACAGAGCAAACCTAGTCCCTGCAATTGCTGGGTGAACAGGGAGAAAAGAGCTTTATAAAGCAGCACCATCACTCACACCAAAAGCCCTGGGCTCACCAAAAGTCCCTGTCTCAGGTCTCCCAAGAGTCAGTTGTTGCCTATCTCTGACCAGCAGAGGGCAGTGCATGCTCGCTCAAGCCAGGGCTGAGTTCAGTCTGTACAATGTCATCTGACAGACTTTGTGTGCTCTTATTCCTTGGAGATGTCTTTATGGTGCTTATAACTGGGGAACAAGATTGCTTTCTAAGTATTGTATGGAAAACAAGTTGTGTTCTTGTTCTTTCTTTAAACAGTGATGCTGAGAATTGGGTTCAGTTCAATAGGGCTGACACTGATATAACACCCTGTAGTGGGAAGTCAGTTTAGAATGACTTTCAGATTGGCAAAATCATCTGTACATAGAAGGTACCAGAGGCTTCAAATAGAAAATGGAGACTAGAGTCTCAGGAGCCCAGCTAGAACTTTCTTCTAGGTCCTGAGGCCTCTCTCCCGACAACACATGTACATTTTTTTCTTTTCTTTCTTTCTTTCTTTCTTTTTTTTTTTTTTGCTTATGTGGTGCTGAGGAATCGAACCCAGGGCCTCAGGCATGCAAGGCAAGCGCTTTACCACTGAGCCACCTTCCCAGCCCTCACATGTATGTTTCTTTGGCTGTAGATCTTTCTAGTCATGTCTTGGCTCATTTTAGGGTCTTTGGAGTCAGGGTGGGTAAAGACCACCCCTCAGCCCCCACCCCTGCCTTTCTGTTGAAGGGTTGGTCACTTGCTTTGGAATTTAAATGTAGTCAATCTGAAATCATTTATATTATTTCCAAACCAAACAACAAAATGGGTAAGTTGTGTGAGGTTTGATTTTCACAAATATTTTTTTTGGAGGGGGGTGTGTTGGGTCTAGTCATGGGCCTGAACTCTGGGCCTCAGTGCTGTCCCTCAGCTCTTCAGCTCAAGGCTAGTGCTCTACAACTTGAGCCACAGTGCCACTTCTGGCTTTTTTTTCTTTTTTTCCCCCTGCTTATGTGGTGCTGAGGAACTGAACCTAGGGCTTCATGCATGCAAGCAAGCACTCTACCACTGAGCCACCTTCCCAGACGGTTTCACAAATATATTTTTAGTGATTTTGGTGGTGGTGGTGTGGGGCTTGAACTTGAGGCCATGATGCTGTCCCTGAGCTCTTTAGCTCAAGGTTAATGCTCAACTACTTTAAGCCACAGCTCAACTCCCAGGTATTTGGTCATTAACTAGAGAAAAGACTCTCATGCAAGTTCCTACCAAGGCAAGATTCCATGAGCCATCAGACTCCAGTGAAGGAATACTTGTTTTTTGTTGTTGTTGTTGTTATTTGTTTCTTTTTGTCTGCATGTACTTCCATTTACGGTAGCACCACTCACAATAAAGATAGGGAATCAATCAAGTGTACATCATTGGACCAATAAAAAGAGAGCATATACATTCAGTGGAATGTTATTCAGCCTTAAGTAAAAAAAAAATAAATAAATAAAATAAAATCAGGTTCACGCCTGTAATCCTATCAATTCAGGAAGCTGAGATCTGAAGATCAAAGTTCAAAGTCAGCCTGGGAAGAAATGTCCATGAGATTCTTTTCTCCAATTAACCTCCAGAAAACCAGAAGCAGATCTATGGTTCAAAATGGTAGAGTGCTAGTGAGACAGTGCCCTAGACCCATGTTCAAACAAATAAAAAGAAAACAATTTCAACAATATAAATTGCACAGTAGAACACTAAGCTTCAAGAAATAATGCAGAGCCGGGTGCTGGTAGCTCACACCTATAATCCTAGCTACTCAGGAGGCTGAGATCTGAGGATCACGGTTCAAAGCCAGCCAGGCAGGAAAGCCCTTGAGACTCTTATCTCCAATAAACTACTATAAAACAAGAAGTGGCATTGTAGTTCAAGCAGTAGAGTGCTTGCCATGAGCTGAAGAGTGCAAGGACAGTGACCAGGCTCAGAGTTCAAGCCCCACAACTGACAATAAAAGAAGAAAAAAAAATAATGCAGGTACAGAAACACCAATATCAGACACACCCTTTTATATTTGAAGATTAAGAAATGTGGCTTTAGAGCAGACAGAAAAACCATAGGACACTGCTGAAGCATTGCTCATAGTCCTCCTTCAGTGAAGGGCAGAGCCTGAGGCTCCCGTGCCTTCTCTGATCCTGTCTCTTACCACTGAGCGCAGGCTTCCTCGCTGCAGCCATACTGGCATTTGTCCTGTTCTGCAGCAGCCCAGGATAACCTGTGCCAGGCTGGGGGCCACTGTTATTCTACTGCCTGGAATGCTCTTCCCCAGACACCCAGCTGCTCATCCCCCATCCTCCCCCACTCCCACCCACCAAAGAGATCTACTCTATGATACCCTGCTCAAAAATACAACCTTGTGCACATGCATGCACACACACACATGGGTGCAGACACACACAGAATATTCCCACCACTCATCCTTTCTGCCTTACATCTTCCTTCTGATGTATTCTCTTTATTACTTATGTAAATCTGGGTAAAGTCTTTCTCCATGCTTGAGTGTAAACTCACAAGGAGAGATATTTTTGTGCTGTTCTCAGCATTGTGTCAGTCTTCAGCATGATGTCTCTCACCCTGTGGTCACTCAGCAAATGTCCATTGACTGAAGGCCTACCCATTCCCTCACACACTTATTTGACAAGTGTCCTGTTGCACATGGTCAAAGCTCTTTCCCACTGCTTTCTTATGACTCCCTTCCACAGCCCTTCTCACCCTTGCCTTGTGGTCTCCTCACCTGTGTTTCCATGCCCTTTGCCTGAAGCCTTGTGCACCTCAATCTCACACATGGAGATGGTGTGCACACACCAGCTCACCTGCTCCTCCTCTGGGAAGCTTTTCCATCCCACACTGGCTCCTCCCTCTTCAGTTCTTCCAAGTCTTTCCTCCAGCCCTGGTCCCATCCTGCTGGTTAGAAGCCTATGTAATGATCTGTGTGATATTCTAGCTAAGCTGTGGGAGCCTCATTCTCTGGGGCAACTTTTGGTCCTATCTCCTTCACCTACTGAGCCAAATGCACTCCAACTCTTCCACAAAGGTTTAGGAGTGTTCTAGCATGCGTGTGCATCAGACTATCCATTGAAAAGTCAAACATAGACCTGAGTTTAGGACAGTGAGCTCATCTTGCCCCTTAAGACAAGACTGGCATGGAATCATAAAATGACTTGCCTCCTGCTTGGGATACTGCCCCTCTCCCCCATCTCCACAATGCAACTCAACACTGAAATCACAGCAGCGAAGAGGCACACTCTCTACTGCACTAGGACTACAAGACACTAGCCTCTTAAGCCAAACCCACAGATGTGAATTGAAGCCCACTCCCTCACTCTGAGCCTCAACTGCAGCTTTTGGGGCAGCAAGGCCTTGTCTCCTGGCAGTCTCTGCCTCACTCTGAGGAGATCATTTGACACATCTAGCTCTGCATTGAGAGCTGAACTTGAAGGAAGAAAAGAGCACATTTTCCTTCCTAATTCCGTCTCGACGTGCACATCAGGTTGGGTTTGAAGGAGGCTGATTCCCAGAGGAATTCCTGAGCAGCCATCTGCTTGTGTGCTTCTGAGACATCTTGGTAAAGAGAGAAGGAAGCTGTTAATCAATCATGCAAAGGGAGCTGCTTGCTCTTTCACTAGGAAATGGGAGTGCACATGTCCTTGAGTGTGCACATGTTCTGATATTCTAAGGGTCTTGATACACTTGCACTATACATGTCCTTCTCTCCATGTCCATTCTGCACAGCAGACTAACACCACCTTCCTTCCACACCCATTTTAATGTGTCACTGACACAGCTGTCCTTCAGATAAGTACACAAATACCTTTCATAACAACAGAGAAACAAACCTGTGCCACAAGAGATTAGCAAAGTCAAGTGCACTGCCTGATGCTGGAGGCTCTGTAATCCTAACTATCCTAGAAGCTACCTGGATTGCAGCGACAGCCAGTCTAGGAAGACTCCATCATCAATTAACTAGAAAAATGCAGACCTGGAGGTGTGACTCAAGTGGTAGAGCACCAGGCATGAACATGCAAATTGAAAGGAGAGAAAGAAAAAGAAAGACTGAGACAGAGAGATGAAAGACAGAGAAATGGACAGAGTTAGAGACAGATTCAAGAACAGGAAGAGAGAGAGAGAGGTAAGAGAAAAGGGAGATGAGAGGAAGAAGATGAGGGGAAGGAAAAGTAGACTAAGAGACGGTATGAGGTAGAAGAAGAGGAGGGAAGAGATAGTAGAGAGGGGGAAAGACAGGGAAAGGTGAAAGAGGAAAGTGATGGAAAAGGAAGCAGAGAGAGAATTAAGAAAAAAAGCACAGAGATAAAGACTTGGTACGAGCAAACACTCACAAACATATACACACAACAAAGAAACAAAAGGAAAAAAATAAAAGGCATGGAAACATCATGGAATTTAACAGTACTTCCCTCCCCACGTACCCTCTTCACTGAACACTGGACCACGAGGAATTCAGGATTCCTCAGCTCCCTTCATGACCTTCCACCTCTCAGTTCTCCTTCAGCATTAGTGTCAACCCTGTCATTCACCAGGTGCCTATCCTTTACCCTCTTTAGCCCTCACTGCTTCTTTCACCATAATCCCACCTCATTCTTTGAGGGGAGATCTGCTCCCCAAATAACCCTGAACTGCACTTGTCCACCAGGAGACCCAGTCCTCCTCTTGCTACAAATCTCATCAGTTAG
>NW_027203544.1:0-70348 GCF_024711535.1 Dipodomys merriami | reverse complement strand
GGGTGAAGGTAAGGGTAAAGTTGAGGGTTAGGCTATGGGTGAGGGTTAAGAAAAGGGTCAGGGTTAGGGTTAGGGTGAGGGTTAGGGTAAGTGTGAGGGTTAGGGGTTAGGGTGAGGGTGAGGGTTAGATTGAGGATTAGGGTTAGGGTTAGTGTGAGGTTTAGGGTGAGGATAAGGGTTTAGGGTTAGGTGAGGATAAGAGTTAGAATTAGGGTTAGGGTTAGGGTGAGGGCTAGGGTGAGGCTGGGGGTTAGGGTTAGTGTTAGGGTTAGGGTGAGGTTTAGGGTTAGGATGAGTGTTAGGGTTACTGTGAGGGTTAGTGTTAAGGTTATGGTTAGTGTTAGGGTGGGGGTATGTGTTAGCGTGATGGTTAGGGTTAGGGTGAGGGTTACAGTTAGGTTGAGGGTTAGGGTTCGTGTTAGGGTTATTTTTAATTTTAGGTTAAGGGTTAGGTTGAGGGTGAGGGTGAGGGTGAGGGTTAGGGTTAGTGTGAGGTTTAGGGTTAGGATTAGGGTTAGAGTTAGGGTTAGGGTTAGGGTGAGCGTTAGCGTTAGAGTTAGGGTTAAGGTTAGGGTGAGGGTTAGTGTGAGGGTTAGGGTTAGAGTTAGGGTTAGGGTTAGGATTATGATTAGGGTGAGGGTGAGTGTGTGGGCTAGGCTTAGGTTTAGAATAAGGCTTAGCATTAGGCTGAGGGTGAGGTTGAAGGTGAGGGTTAGGTTTAGGCTGAGTGTTAGGATTAGGGTTAGGGTGAGGGTAAGGGTGAGGGATATGGGTTAGGATTAGGGTTAGGCTGAGGGCTAGGGTGAGGGTGAGGTTTAGGTTTATGCTTAGGGTGAGGTTTAAGGTTAGGTTTAGGTTGAGGGTGAGGTTTAATTTTAGAGTTAGTGTTAGGGTGAGGGTTAGGGTTAGGGTTAGTGTTAGGGTAAGTGTGAGGGTTAGGGTTATGGTTAGGATTAGGATTAGGGTTACTGTGAGGGTGAGTGTGAGGGTTATGGTGAGGGTTAGGGTTGGTCTTAGGGTTAGCCTGAGGGTGATTATGAGGGTGAGAGTTCGGTTAGGGTGAGGTTGAGGTTTAGGGTTAGAGTTAGTGTTAGTGTGAGGGTTAGTGTGAGAGTGAGTGTTAGGTTTAGGTTGTGGGTGAGGGTCAGGATTAGGGTGATGCTTAGGCTTATGGTCAGGGTGAGGGTTAGGATGAGGGTTAGGCTTATTGTGAGGATTAGGGTGAGGGTGACAGTAAGGGTAAAGTTGAGGGATAGGCTGAGAGTGAGGATTACGGTAAGGGTGAGTGTTGGGGCTAGGGTGAGTGTTAGGGTTAGGGTTAGGGTTAGGGTGTGGTTTAGATTGAGGATTCGTTTTTGGGGTTAGTGTGAGGTTTAGGGTGAGGATGAGGGTTAAGGTTGGGTTGAGGGCTAGGGTGAGGATGAGGGTTAGGATTAGGGTTAGGGTGAGTGTTAGGTTTTGGGTGATCTTTAGGGTTATTGTGAGGGTTAGTGTTAGGGTTAGGGTTAGTGTTAGGGTGAGGGTAAGTGTTAGGGTGAGGTTTAGGGTTAGGGTGAGTGTTATGGTTAGAATGAGGGTTAGGGTTAGGTTTAGGGTTATTTTTAGGGTTAGGGTTAGGGTTAGGATGAGGGTCAGGGTTAGGATTAGGGTTAGGGTGAGGGCTAGGGTGAGAGTGAGGATTAGGTTTAGGGTTAGGCTTAGGCTTAGTGTTAGGCTGAGGCTGAGGGTGAGGTTGAGGGTTCGTGTTAGCATGATGGTTAGGGTCATGGTTAGGGTGAGGGTTAGGATGAGGGTTAGGTTTAGGGTGAGGTTTAAGGTGAGGGTGACAGTAAGGGTCAAGATGAGGGTTAGAGTGAGGATTAGGTTTAGGGTTAGGGTGAGGGTGAGGATAAGATTGAGGATAGTGTTAAGGTTAGAGTGAGTTTTAGGGTGATAATGAGGGTTAGGGTTAGGGTGAGGGCTACGGTGAGGGTGAGGGTTAGGGATAGGTTTAGGTTGAGGTTTAGGGTTAAGGTGATGATTAGGGTTAGTGTGAGGGTTAGTGTTAGGACTAGGGTTAGTTTTAGGGTGAGGGTTAGTGTTAGGGTGAGTTATAGCGTTAGGGTGAGGGTTATGGTTATGGTTAGGGTTAGTGTTAGCTTTAGGGTTATTGTTTGGGTTAGGGATAAGGTTACGTTGAGGGTGAGAGTTAGGGTAAGTGTTAGGGTGAGGGTTACCGTTAGGGTGAGGGTTATGGTTAGGGTTAGGGTTAGTGTTAGGTTTAGGGTTATTGTTAGGGTTAGGGTTAGGGTTAAGGTTACGGTAAGGGTGAGGGTGAGGTTAAGGTTTAGGGTTAGGTTGAGGTTTAGGTTTAGGGTTAGGGTTAGAGTTAGGTTTAGGGTGAGGGTGAGGTTTAGGTTATAGTTAGTGTTAGGGGGAGGGTTAGGGTGAGGGTTAGGGTTAGGGTTAGGGTTAGTGTTAGGATTAGGTTTAGGGTGAGGTTAGGGTTAGGGTTAGGGTTAGGGTTAGTCTGAGGGTGAGGGTGAGGGATTGGTTTAGGATTTGGGTGAGGTTTAGGATGAGGTTAAGGTTAGGATTAGGGTTAGGATGAGAGCAAGTGTGAGGGTGAGAGTTAGGGTTAGCATTATGGTGAGATTTAGGATTAGGGTTAGGTTTATGGTTAGGGTGAGGGTTACTGTTAGGGTTACAGTGAGGGTGAGCTTTTGGGTTAGGGTGAGGGTTAGAGTTAGGGTTAGGGTGAGGGTGAGGTTTAGGCTTAGAGTTAGGGTTAGTGTTAGAGTTAGGGTTAGGGTGAGGGTTTGTGAGGGTTAGGGTGAGGGTTAGAGTTCGGGTTAGGCTTAGGCTTAGGCTTAGGCCGATCGTGGGGGTGAGGGTTAGGGTTAGGTTTACGGTGAGGTTTAGGATGAGGTTTGTGGATATGGTTATGCTTAGGGTTAGTTTTAGGGTTACGATTAGGGTTAGTTTTAGGGTTAGGGTTAGGGTGAGGGTTTGGGTTAGGGTTAAGGTTAAGTTTAGGATTAGGGTTAGGGTTAGGGTTATTGTTAGTGTTTTGGTTAGTGTTAAGTTTGCGGTGAGGGTGAGGCTCAGAATGAGGGTTATGGTTAGTGTTAGGGTTTGAGTTAGGGTTAGTATTACTGTTAGGGTTAGGGTTAGATTTACTGTCATTGTGAGAGTGAGGGTGAGGGTTAGGGTTAGGATTAGGGTTAGGGTGAGGGTGAGGGTTAGGGTTAGGCTTAGGCTTAGGGTTAGGCTGAGGGTGAGGCTGGGGGTGAGGATTAGGGTTAGGGTGATGGTTAGGGTTAGGGTTAGTGTTATAGTTAGGGTTAGGGTTAGAGTTAAAGTGAGGGTGAGGGTGCGGTTAGGGTTAGGGTTAGGGTTAAGCTGAGGTTTAGGGTTAGGTTTAGAGATAGGGTTAGAGTGAGGGTGAGGTTTAGGGTCAAAGTTAGGGTTAATGTTAGGGTTAGGCTTAGGGTTAGAATGAGGCTGAGCGTGGGAGTGAGGATTAAGGTTAGGTTTAGGGTTAGGGTTAGAGTTAGGGTTAGGGTTAGGGTTAGGGTTAGGGTAAGGGTTAATGTTAGTGTTATGGTTAGTGTTAGGTTTAAGTTTGCAGTGAGGGTGAGGCTGAGTGTGAGGTTTATGGTTAGGGTTAGGGTTATGGTTAGTGTTATTGTTAGGGTTAGGGTTAGAGTTACGGTGAGGGTGAGCGTGAGGGTGAGGGTTAGGTGAGATTTAGGGTGAGGTTTAGGGTTAGGGTTAGGTTGAGGGTGAGGATTAGGTTTAGAGTTAGGGTTAGTGGGAGGGTTAGGGTGAGGGTTAGGGTTAGGTTGATTTTTAGGGATATGGTTAGGGTTAGGATTAGGGTTAGGGTGAGGGTGATTGTGTGGGTTAGGGTTAGGTTTAGGCTTAGGCTTAGGGTTAGGCTGAGGGTGAGGGTGGGAGTGAGCGTTTGTGTTACAGTGACGGTGAGGATTAGAGTTAGGGTGAGGGTTAGGATGAGGGTTAGGGTTACAGTGAGCATGAGGGTTAGGGTTAGTGTGAGGGTTAGGGTTAGGATTAGGGTTAGGGTGTGGGTGAGGGTTAGGATTAGGTTTAGAGTTAGGTTTATTGTTAGTGTTATGGTTAAGGTTATTTTTGGAGTGAGGGTGAGGCTGAGGGTGAGGGTTATGGTTAGGATTAGGGTTAGGGTTAGGATTTGGGTTAGGGTGAGTGTGAGATTGAGGGTGAGGGTGAGGGTTTGGGTTAGGTTTAGGGAGAGATTTAGGTTTAGGATTAGGGTTAGAATTAGGGTTAGGGTTAGGGTGAGGGTAAGTGTTAGGGTGAGGGTTAGGTTTAGGTTTAGGGTTACAGATTGGTTGAGGGTTAGGTATCCTGCTAGGATTATTTTTAATTTTAAATTTAGGGTTACGCTGAGGGTGAGGGTGAGGGTGAAGGTTAGGGTTAGGGTTAGGGTGAGGTTTAAGGTTAGGATTAGGTTAGAGTTAGGGTTAGGGTTAGGGTCAGGTTTAGGGTTAGAGTTAGGCTTAGCATGAGGGTTAGTGTGAGGAATAGGGTTAGGGTTAGTGTTAGGTTAGGGTTAGGGTGAGGGTTAGTGTGAGGGTTAGGGTTAGGTTTAGGTTGAGGTTTAGGTATAGGGTTAGGGTTAGAGTTAGGGTTAGGTTGATTGTGAGGTTTAGGGTTGGAGTTAGGGTTAGTGTTAGTGTTAGGTTTAGGGTGATGATTAGTGTGAGGGTTAGTGTTCGGGTTAGGCTTAGGCGGATTGTGAGGGTGAGGGTTAGGATTAGGGTGAGGCTTAGCGTTAGGTTTAGGGTGAGGTTTTGGATGAGGTTTTTGGTTATGGTTAGGGTTAATGTTACTTTTAGGGTTAGGGTTAGTGTTAGGTTTAGGTTTATGGTTAGGGTTAAGGTGAGGTTTAGGGTTAGGGTTAGGCCTAGGGTTAAGGTTAGGTTTATTGTTAGTGTTAATTTTGCAGTGAGGGTGAAGCTCAGGTTGAGGGTTATGGTTAGTGTTAGGGTTAGGTTTAGGGTTAAGGTTAGTGTTATTATTAGGGTTAGGGTTAGAGTTACGGTCACGGTGAGAGTGAGGGTGAGGGTGAGGGTTAGGGTGAGGTTTAGGATGAGCTTTAGTTTTAAGGTTAGGGTTAGGGTGCTGGTGAGGTTTAGGTTTAGAGTTAGGGTTAAGGGGAGGGTTAGGGTAAGGGTTAGGTTTAGGATTAGGGTTAAAGATAGGTTGAGGGTTAGGGTTCCTGCTAGGGTTATTTTCAATTTTATGTTTAGGGTTATGTTGAGGATGAGGGTGAGGGTTAGGGTTAGGGTTAGGCTTAGAGTGAGGGTTAGTGTGAGGGTTAGGGTTAGGGTTAGTGTTAGGTTAGGGTTAGGGTGAGGGTTAATCTGAGGGTTAGGGTTAGGTTTAGGTTGAAGTTTAGGTATAGGGTTAGAGTTAGAGTTAGGGTTAGGTTGATCGTGAGATTTAGGGTTAGAGTTAGGGTTAGTGTTAGGGTTAGGTTTAGGGTGAGGGTTAGGGTGAGGGTTAGAGTTCGGGTTAGGCTTATGCGGATTGTCAAGGTGAGGGTTAGGGTTAGGGTGAGGGTTAGCCTTAGGTTTAGGGTGAGGGTTTGGATGAGGTTTTTGGTTATGGTTAGGGTTAGTGTTACTTTCAGGGTTAGGGTTAGGTTTATGGTTAGGGTTAAGGTGAGGGTTAGTTTTAGGGTTAGGCTTAGGGTTAAGGTTAGGGTTATTGTTAGTGCTATGGTTAGTGTTAATTTTGCAGTGAGGGTGAGGCTCATTTGAGGGTTATGTTTAGGGTTAGGTTTAAGGTTACTGTTATTGTTAGGGTTAGGGTTAGAGTTACGGTCACGGTGAGAGTGAGGGTGAGGGTGAGGGTTAGGGTGAGTTTTAGGGTGAGGTTTAGGTTTAAGGTTAGGGTCAGGGTGCTGGTGAGGTTTAGGTTTAGAGTTAGGGTTAAGGGGAGGGTTAGGGTGAGGGTTAGGTTTAGGTTTAGTGTTAGCATTAGGGTGAGGGTTAGGTTAAGGTTCAGGGATAGGGTTAGGGTTAGGGTTAGGGTTAGGGTCAGTGTGAGGGTGAGGGTTAGGTTTAGGCTTAGGCTTAGGCTTAGGCTTAGGCTAAGGGTGAGGATGGGAATGATGATTAGGGTTAGGGTGATGGTTATTCTTAGGGTTAATGTTATTGTTAGGGTTAGGGTTAGAGTTACGGTGAAGGTGAGGGTGCGGGTGAGGTTTAGGGTTAGGGTTAAGGTGAGGTTTAGGGTTAGGTTTAGAGATAGAGTTAGGGTGAGGGTGAGGTTTAGGATTAGAGTTAGGGTTAGTGTTAGGGTTAGGCTTAGGGTTAGGCTGAGGCTGAGGGTGGGGGTGAAGATTAGGGTTAGGGTTAGGTTTAGGGTTAGAGTTAGGGTTAGGGTTAGGGTTAGGGTTAGAGTTTGGGTTATTGTTAGTGTTATGGTTAGGGTTAAGCTTGCAGTGAGAGTGAGGCTGAGGGTGAGGTTTATGGTTAGGGTTAGGGTTAGGATTAGAGTTACTGTGACTGTGAGTGTGAGGGTTAGGGTTAGGGTTAGGCTTAGGCTTAGGGTTAGGCTGAGGGTGAGGGTGGGGGTTAGGGTTAGTGTCATGTTGAGGGTGAGGATTAGGGTTAGGTTGAGTGTTAGGATGAGGGTTAGTGTTATGGTGAGGGTAAGGTTTAGGGTTAGGGTGAGGGTTAGGGTTAGGATTAGGGTTAGGGTGAGGGTGAGGGTTAGGGTTAGGGTTAGGGTTAGGGTTATTGTTAGTGTTATGGTTAAGGTTACCTTTGAAGAGAGGGTGAGGGTTAGGGTTAGGATTAGGGTTAGGGTGAGGTTGAGGGTTAAGGGTGAGGTTGAGGGTTAGGGTTAGGTTTAGGGTGAGGTTTAGGTTTAGGGTGAGGGTTAGGGTTAGTGTGAGGGTTAGTGTTAGGGTTATGGTTAAGTTTAGGGTCAGGGTTAGGGTTAGGGTCAGGGTTAGGGTTAGGGTTAGTGTTAGGGTTAGGGTTAGGGTGAGGGTTAATTTGAGGTTTAGGGTTAGGGTAAGGTTTAGGATTAGGTTTGGGTGAGGGTGAGTGTGAGGGTTAGGGTTACACTTAGGCTTAGGCCGAGGGTGAGGGTGGGTGTGAGGATTAGTGTTTGGTGATAGTTAGGTATAGAATTAAAGTGACGGTTAGGATGAGGTTTAGGGTTACGATTAGGGTGAGGGCTAGGGTGAGGGTGAGAGTTAGTGTTAGGGTTAGGCTTAGGCTGAGGTTTAGGCTGAGGGTGAGATTGAGGGTGAGGGTTATGGTTAGGTTGATGGTTAGGATTACGGTTAGCTTGAAGGTTAGAATGAGGTTTAGGGATAGGGTGTGTGTTAGGGAGAGGCGATGGTAAGGGGAAAGTTGAGGGTTAAGGTGTGGCTGAGGGTTAAGATAAGGTTGAGGGTTAGGGTTAGGGTGAGGGTTAGGGTAAGTGTGAGGGTTAGGGGTTAGGGTGAGGGTGAGGGTTAGGTTTAATGTGAGGCTTAGGATGAGGATGAGGGTTAGGGTTAGGTGAGGATAAGGGTTAGAATTAGGGTTAGGTTGTGGGCTAGGGTGAGGGTGAGGGTTAGTGTAAGGGTTAGGGTTAGGGTGAGGTTTAGGGTTAGGGTGAGTGTTAGGGTTAGTGTGAGGGTTAGTGTTAGGGTTAGGGTTAGGGTTAGGGTGAGGGTAAGTGTTAGGGTGAGGGTTATGGTTAGGGTGAGGGTTACAGTTAGGGTGAGGTTTAGGTTTAGTGTTAAGGTTATTTTTAATTTTAGGTTTAGGGTTATATATAGGGTGAGGGTCAGGGTGTGGGTTAGGGTTAGGGTTAGGGTGACCTTTAGGGTTAGGATTAGTGTTAGAGTTAGGGTTAGCTTTAGGGTGAGGTTTAGGGTTAGATTGAGGCTTACGGTGAGGGTTAGTGTGAGGGTTAGGGTTAGAGTTAGTGTTATGTTACAGTTAGAGTGGGGGTTAGTGTGAGGGTTAGGGTTAGAGTTAGGGTTAGTGTTAGGATTAGGGTTAGGGTGAGAGTGAGAGTGTGGGTTAGAGTTCGGTTTAGGGTTAGGCTTAGGTTTAGGCTGATGATGAAGTTGATGGTGAGGTTTTGGTTTAGGGTGAGTGTTAGGATTAGGGTTAGGTTGAGGGTTAGGATGAGGGTTAGGGATAGGATGAGGGTTAGGGTGATTGCTGGGGTGAAGGTGAAGTTTTGGGTTAGGGTTAGGGTGAGGTGTAGGGTTAGGGTTAGGGTGAGGGTGAGGTTTAATTTTAGAGTTAGGGTTAGGGTGAGGGTTAGGGTTAGGGTTAGTGTTTGGGTTAGGTTTAGGTTTAGTGTTAGTGTTAGGTTGAGGGTTAGGGTTATGGTTAGGATTAGGTTTAGGGTGAGAGTGAGGGTCAGTGTGACGGTTCGGGTTATGGTTAGGCTTAGTGTTAGGTTAAAGTTAGGGTGAGGGTGAGGGTTAGGGTTTGGGAGAGGTTTAGGGTTAGAGTTAGTGTTAGTGTGAGGGTTAGTGTTAGGGTTAGGTTTTGGGTGTGGTTTAGGGTTAGGGTGATGCTTAGGGTAACGGTCAGGGTGAGGTTTAGAAGGAGCGTTAGTGTTAGTGTGAGGGTTAGGGTGAGGGTGACTGTAAGGTTAAAGGTGAGGGTTAGGCTGAGAATGAGGATTACAGTAAGGGTGAGGGTTAGAGTTACCGTGAGGGTTAGGGTTAGGGTGAGGTTTATGGTTAGAATGAGGGTTAGGGTTAGGTTTAGTGTTATTTTTAGGGTTAGGGTTAGGGTTAGGTTTAGGGTTAGGCTGAGACTGAGGGTGAGGTTGAGGGTTAGGGTTAGCATGATGGTTAGGGTTATGGTTAGGGTTATGATGAGGTTTAGGGTTAGGGTGAGGGTTAGGATGAGGTTTAGGGTTAGGATTAGGGTTAGGATGAGGGCAAGGGTGAGTTTGAGGGTTTGGGTTGGCATTATGGCAAGGTTTAGGATTAGGGTTAGGTTTAGGGTTAGGGTGACTGTTATGGTTAGGGTTACGGTGAGGTTGAGGTTTAAGGTTAGGGTGAGGGTTAGGATTAGGGTTAGGGTTAGGGTGAGGGCTTGAGTTAGGTTTAGGTTTACAGTGAGGATGAGGGTTAGTGTTAGTGTTAGGGTTAGGTTTATTTTTAGGGTTTGGGTTAGAGATATGGTGAGCGTGAGGGTGAGGGTGAGGTTTAGGATTAGGGTGATGGTGAGGTTTCGGGTTAGAGTTAAGGTTATGGGAAGATTTAGGGTGAGGGTTATGGTTAGGGTTAGGGTTAGTGTTAGGTTTAGGGTTATTGTTAGGGTTAGGGTTAGCGTTAAGGTTGCGGTGAAAGTGAGGGTGAGGATAAGGGTTAGGATTAAGGTGAGGCTTAGGTTTAGGGTTAGGGTTAGAGTTAGGGTTAGGGTGAGGGTGAGGTTTAGGTTTAGAGTTAGGGTTAGGGTGAGCATTAGGGTGTCTGTAAGGGTTAGCGTTAGGGTTAGGTTTAGTGTTAGGATTAGGTTTAGGGTGAGGTTGAGTGTGAGGGTTAGTGTTAGGGTTAGGCTGAGTGTGAGGTTGAGGGTTAGGGTTAGGGTGAGGGATGGGTTAGGGTTAGGATTAAGGTGAGGTTTAGGATGAGGTTTAGTGTTAGGATTAGGGTTAGCATGAGGGCAAGTGTGAGGGTGAGGGTTAGGGTTAGAATTATGGCGAGGTTTAGGATTAGGGTTAGGTTTAGTGTTAGGGTGAGGGTTAGGGTTGGGGTTAGTGTTAGGGTGAGTGTGAGGGTTAGGATTAGGTTTAGGGTTAGGGTTATTGTTAGTGTTATGATTAATGTTAAATTTAAGGTGAGGGTGAGGCTCAGGGTGAGGTTTAGGGTTAGGGTTATGGTGAGGTTTCGGGTTAGGTTTAAGGTTAGGTTTAGGGTGAGGGCTTGGGTTAGGGTTAGGGTTACGGTGAGGGTGAGGATTAGGGTTAGGGTTTGGGTTAGGGTTATTTTAGGGTTTGGGTAACGGTTAAGCTGAGGGTAAGGGTGAGGGTTAGGTTAGGGTTAGGGTGAGGTTTAGGTTTAGGGTTAGGGTTAGAGTTAGGTTTAGGGTGATGGAGAGGTTTAAGGTTAGAGTTAGGGTTAGTGTTAGGGTTAGGGTTAGTGTGAGGGTTAGGGTGTGGGTTAGAGTGACGGTTATGGTTAGCTTTAGGGTGAGGGTTAGGGTTATGTTTAGGGTGAGGTTTAGGATGAGGTTTAGGGTTAGGTTTAGGGTTAGGGTTAGTTTTAGGGTTAGGATTAGTGTTAGGGTTAGGGTTAGGGTGAGGGTTAGGGTTAGGGTAAGGGTTAGGGTTTGGCTTAGGGTTAGGGTTAGGGTTATTGTTAGTGTTATGGTTAGTGTTAAGTTTGCGGCGAGGGTGAGGCTCAGGGTGAGGGTTATGGTTAGTGTTAGTGTTTGGTTTAGGGTTAGTATTATTATTAGGGTTTGGGTTAGAGTTACGGTCATGGTGAGAGTGAGGGTGAGGGTTAGGGTGAGGTTTAGGGTGAGGTTTAGGCTTAGGGTTAGGGTTAGGTTTAGGGTACTGGTGAGGTTTAGGGTTAGAGTTAGGGGGAGGGGGAGGGTTAGGGTGAGGGTTAGGGTTAGGTTTAGTGTTAGCATTAGGGTGAGGGTGAGGGTTAGGTTGTGGTTTAGGGATAGGGTTAGGGTTAGTATTAGGGTTAGGGTGAGGGTGATGGTAAGGGTTATGGTTAGGCTTAGGCTTAGGGTTAAGCTGAGGGTGAGACTGGGGTTGAGTATTTGGTTTAGGGTGATTGTTAGGGTTAGGGTTAGGGTTAGGGTAAGGGTTAATGTTAATGTTATGGTTAGGTTTAAGTTTGCAGTGAGAGTGAGGCTGAGGGTGAAGTTTATGGTTAGGGTTAAGGTTATGGTTAGTGTTATTGTTAGGGTTAGGGTTAGATTTTGGTGAGGGTGAGGGTGATGGTGAGGGTTAGGGTTACAGTGAGATTTATTGTAAGGTTTAGGGTTAGGGTTAGGTTGAGAGTGAGGATTAGGTTTAGAGTTTGGGCTATTGGGAAAGTTAGGTTGAGGGTTAGGGTTAGGTTGATTCTTAGGGATAGGGTTAGGGTTAGGATTAGGGTTAGGTGAGGTTGTGTGTGAGGGTTAGGGTTAGGGTTAGGGTTAGGCTCAGGCTTAGGCTGAGGGTGATGTTGGGGGTGAGGGTTAGTGTTACACTGAGGCTGAGGATTAGGGTTAGTGTGAGGGTTAGGATGAGGGTTAGAGTTACAGTGAGGGGGAGCGTTAGGGTTAGGGTGAGGGTTAGGGTTAGGATTGAGGTTAGGGTTAGGTTTATTGTTGGTGTTATGGTTAAGGTTACTTTTGGAGTGAGCATGAGGCTGAGGGTGAGGGTTAGGGTTAGCATTAGGGTTATGGTTAGGATTAGAGTTAGGGTGAGGGTGAGATTGAGGGTGAGGGGTAGGGTTAGGGTGATGGTTAGTGTTATGGTTAGCTTGAAGGTTAGGATGAGGTTTAGGGATAGATTGAGTGTTAAGGTGAGGGTGAAGGTAAGGGTAAAGTTGAGGGTTAGGCTGTAGGTGAGGGTTAAGATAAGTGTGACGGTTAGGGTGAGGGTTAGGGTAAGTGTGACGGTTAGGGGTTAGGGGGAGGGGGAGGGCTAGATTGAGGATTAGGGTTAGGGTTAGTGTGAGGTTTAGGGTGAGGATAAGGGTTGAGGGTTAGGTGAGGGTAAGAGTTAGAATTAGGGTTAGGGTGAGGGCTAGGGTGAGGTTGATGGTTAGGGTTAGGGTTAGTGTTAGGGTGAGGGTGAGTGTGAGTGTTAGGGTTACAGTGAGGGTTAGTGTTAGGGTTAGGGTTAGTGTTAGGGTGATGGTTAGGGTTACGGTGAGGGTTACAGTTAGGTTGAGGGTTAGGGTTCGTGTTAGGGTTATTTTTAATTTTAGGTTTAGGGTTATGTTGAGGGTGAGGGTGAGGGTGAGGGTTAGGGTTAGGGTAAGTGTGAGGTTTAGGGTTAGGATTAGAGTTAGAGTTAGGATTAGGGGTAGGGTGAGGTTTAGGGTTTGATAGGCTTAGGGTGAGGGTTAGGTTGACGGTTAGGGTTAGGGTTAGTGTTTAGTTAGGGTTAGGATGAAGGTTAGTGTGAGGGTTAGGGTTAGAGTTAGGGTTAGAGTTAGGATTAGGGTAAGGGTGAGGGTGAGTGTGTGGTTTAGGATTAGGTTAATGGTTAGGCTTAGGGTTAGGCTGAGGGTGAGGTTTAGGTTTAGGGTGAATGTTAGAATTAGGTTTAGGGTGTGGGTTAGGGTGAGGCTTAGGGTGAGGTTTAGGGTGAGGGTTAGGTTTAGGATTAGGGTTAGGTGAGCGCTAGGGTGAGGGTGAGGTTTAGGGTTAGGTTTAGTGTGAGGTTTAGAGTTAGGGTTAGGTTGAGGGTGAGGTTCAATTTTAGAGTTAGTGTTAGGGTGAGGGTTAGGTTTAGGATTAGTGTTAGGGTTAATGTTATGGTTAGTGTTAAGGTTACGGTGAGGGTTAGGGTTATGTTTAGGATTAGGTTTAGGGTTACTGTGAGGGTGAGTGTGAGGGTTAGGGTGAGGGTTAGGCTTAGGTTTAGGGTTAGGCTGAGGGTGAGTGTGAGGTTGAGGTTTAGGGTTAAGGTGAGGGTGAGGTTTAGGGTTAGAGTAAGTGTTAATTTGAGCGTTAGTGTGAGAGTGAGTGTTAGGGTTAGGTTGTGGGTGAGGGTTAGGATTAGGGTGATGCTTAGGGTTATGATCAGGGTGAGGGTTAGGATGAGGGTTAGGGTTAGTTTGAGGGTTAGGGTGAGGGTGACAGTAAGGGTAAAGGTGAGGGTTAGGCTGAGAATGAGGATTACAGTAAGGGTGAGGGTTAGGGTTAGGGTGAGGTTTAGGGTTAGGGTTAGGGTGTGGTTTAGATTGAGGATTCGTTTTTGGGGTTAGTGTGAGGTTTAGAGTGAGGATGAGGGTTAGGATTAAGTTGAGGTCTAGGGTGAGGATGAGGGTTAGGTTTAGGGTTAGGGTGAGTGTTAATGTTAGGGTGATTGTTAGGGTTAGTGTGAGGGTAAGTGTTAGGGTGAGAGTTAGTGTTAGGGTGAGGTTTATGTTTAGAATGAGGGTTAGTGTTAGGTTTAGGGTTATTTTTAGGGTTAGCGTTTGGGTTAGGATGAGAGTCAGGGTTAGGATTAGGGTTAGGGTGAGGGCTAGGGTGAGGGTGAGGTTTAGGGTAGATTTAGGCATAGGCTTAGTGTTAGGCTGAGGCTGAGGGTGAGGTTGAGGGTTAGGGTTAGCATGATGGTTAGGGTCATGGTTAGGGTGAGGGTTAGGATGAGGATTAGGGTTAGGGTGAGGGTGACATTAAGGGTCAAGTTGAGGGTTAGGGTGAGGATTAGGGTTACGGTTAGGGTGAGGGTGAGGATTAGTTTGAGGAGTAGTGTTAAGGTTAGAGTGAGGTTTAGGGTGAGGATGAGGGTTAAGGTTATGGTGAGGGTTAGTGTTAGGACTATTGTTAGTTTTATGGTGACGGTTATGGTTATGGTTAAGGTTAGTGTTAGGTTTAGGGTTATTGTTAAGGTTAGGGTTAGGGTTAAGGTTACGGTGAGGGTGAGGTTAAGGGTAAGGTTTAGGGTTAGGGTGAGGTTTAGGTTTAGTGTTAGGGTTAGGGTTATTGTTAGTGTTATGGTTAGTGTTAAGTTTGCGGTGAGGGTGAGGCTCAGGGTGAGGTTTACGGTTAGTGTTAGGGTTAGGGTTAAGGTTAGTATTATTGTTAGGGTTAGGGTTAGAGTTAAGGTCATGGTGAGAGTGAGGGTGAGGGTTTGGGTGAGTTTTAGGGTGAGGTTTAGGGTTAGGTTTAGGGTTATGGTTAGGGTGCTCGTGAGGTTTAGGGTTATAATTCGGGTGAGGGTGAGGGTGAGTGTGAGGGTTAGGGTTAGGTTTAGTGTTAGCATTAGGGTGAGGGTGAGAGTTAGGTTGAGGTTTAGGGATAGGGTTATTGTTACAATTACGGTTAGGGTGAGGGTGAGGGTTAGGGTTAGGCTTACGCTTAAAGCTCGGCTGAGGGTGAGGCTGTGGGTGAGGATTAGGGTTAGGGTGATGGTTAGGGTTAGGGTTAGTGTTATTGTTAGGGTTAGAGTTAGAATTACCATGAGGGTGAGTGTGCGGGTAGGGTTAGGGTTAGGGTTAGGCTGAGGTTTAGGGTTAGGTTTGAGATAGGGTTAGGGTGAGGGTGAGGTTTAGGGTTAAAGGTAGGGTTAGGGTTAGGGTTAGACTTAGGGTTAGGCTGAGGGTGAGGGTGGGGTTAGGATTAGGGTTAGGGTTAGGGTTAGAGTTAGTGTTAGGGTTAGGGTTAGGGTAAGGGTTAATATTAGTGTTATGTTTAGGTTTAAGTTTGCAGTGAGAGTGAGGCTGAGGGTGAGATTTATGGTTAGGGTTAGGGTTAGGGTTAGTGTTATTGTTAGGGTTGGGGTTAGAGTTATGGTTAGGGTGAGGGTGAGGGTGCGGGTTAGGCTTAAGGTGAGATTTAGGGTGAGGTTTAGGGTTAGGGTTAGGTTGAGGGTGAGGATTAGGTTTAGAGTTAGGGTTAGTGGGTGGGTTAGGTGGGTTAGGGTTAGGCTTAGGGTTAGGCTGAGGGTGAGGATGAGGGTGAGGGTTAGGGTTAGGTTGAGGGTGAGGTTTAGGTTTAGGGTTAGGTTTGGGGGAGGGTTAGGGGGAGGGCTATTGTTAGGGTTAGTGTTAGTGTTAGGATTAGGATTAGGGTTAGGATGAGGTTGAGTGTGAGGGTTAGGGTTAGGGTTAGGCTTAGGGTTAGGCTGAGGGTGAGGATGAGGGTTAGGGTTAGGGTGAGGTTTAGGGTTAGGATTAGGGTGAGGGATAGGATGAGGTTTAGGGTTAGGATTAGGGTTAGGATGAGGGCAAGGGTGTGTGTGATAGTTAGGGTTAGCATTATGGCAACGTTTAGGATTAGGATTAGGTTTAGGGCTTGGGTGAGTGTTAGGATTAGGGTTACGGTGAGGTTGAGGTTTAGGATTAGGGTGAAGGTTAGGGTTAGGTTTAGGGTGAGGGTGATGGTTAGGATTAGGGTTAGGATTAGGGTTATTGTTAGTGTTATGGTTAAGTTTTCAATGAGGGTGAGGCTGAGGGTGAGTGTTAGGGTTAGGGTTAGGTTTAGGGTGAGGGCTTGGTTTAGGTTTAGGGTTAAGGTGAGGGTGAGGGTTAAGGTTAGTGTTAGGGTTAGTGTTATTGTTAGGGTTAGGTTTAGAGTTATGGTGAGGGTAAGGTGAGGGTGAGGTTTAGGGTTAGGGTGAGGGTTAGGTTTATTGTTAGAATTAGGGTTAGGGGGAGAGTTAGGGTGAAGGTTAGGGTTAGGTTTAGTGTTAGGGTTAGGGTTTTTGTTAGGATTAGGGTTAGAGTTATGGTGAGGGTGAGGGTGAGTTTGAGGTTTAGGTTGAGGGTGAGGGTAAGTTTTAGGTTTAGAATTAGGGTTAGGGAGATAGTTAGGGTGAAGGTTAGGGTTAGGTTTTGTGTTATTGTTAGGGTTAGGGTGAGGGTTAGGTTTAGGTTTAGGGTTAGGGTTAGGGTTAGGTTTAGGTTTAGGGTTATGGTGAGGGTGAGTGTGAGGGTTAGTGTTAGGGATAGGCTTAGACTTAGAGTTAGGCTGTGGGTGAGAGTGGGGATTAGGATTAGGTTTTGGGTGATGGTTAGTGTTAGTGTTAGGTTTAGGGTTATGATTAAGTTTAGGGTTAGGATTAGGGTTAGGGTGAGGGCTAGGGTGAGGGTGAGGGTTAGTGTTAGGGTTAGGCTCAGGCTTTAGGGTTAGGCTGATGGTGAGGTTGAGGGTCAGGGTTAGTGTTAGGGCGATGCTTAGGATTATGGTCAGGTGAAGGTTAGGATGAGGGTTATGGTTAGGGTGAGGGATTTGGGTGAGGGTGATGGTAAGGGTAAAGCTGAGGGTTAGGCTGAGTGTGAGGATTAAGGTAAGGTCTAGGGTTAGGGTGAGTGTTAGTGTTAGGGTGAGGGTGAGGTTAAGATTGATGATTAATTTTAGGGTTAGTGTGTGGTTTAGAGTGAGGATGAGGGTTAGGGTTAGGGTGAGGGTAGGTTGAGGGTGAGGGTTAGGGTTAGGCTAAGGGTGAGGTTTAATGTTAGGATGATGGTTAGGGTTAGTGTGAGTGTTATTGTTAAGGTTAGGGTTAGTGTTAGGATGAGGGTAAGAGTTAGTTTGAGGGTTAGGTTTAGGGTGAGGGTTATGGTTAGAATGAGGGTTAGGGTTAGGGTTAGGGTTATTGTTAGGTCAGGGTTAGTGTTACATTTACGGTGAGGGTGAGAGTTAGGGTTTGGGTCAGGGTGTGGTTTATGTTTAGGGTTAGGGTTAGAGTTAGGTTTAGGGTGAGGGTTAAGTTTAGAGTTAGAGTTAGCATTAGTGATAGTGTTAGGGTTAGGGTGAGGGTCAGTGTGAGGGTCAGGGTTAGGCTTAAGCTTAGGGTTAGGCTTAGGCTTAGACCGAGCGTGAGTGTTAGGGTTAGGGTTAGGGTTAGGGTTTGGGTTAGTGTTAGGGGTAGGGTTAAGGTGAGGGTGACAGTAAGGGTAAAGGTGAGGGTTTGGGTTAGGATCAGGTTTAGATTGAAGGTGAGTGTGAGGGTTATGGTTAGGGGTAGGGTTAGGCTTAGGGTTAGGGTGAGAGTTAGGGTTAGGGTTAGGGCTGGTGTTGGTGTTAGGGGTAGGGTTAGGGTGAGGGTTAGGGTGAAGGTGAGGATTAGGGTTAGGATTAGGATTAGGATTAAGTTGAGGGTGAGTGTGAGGGTTCGTGTTAGTGTTAGGGTTAGGGTGAACTTGAGGGTTAGGGTTAGGGTTAGGGTGAGGTTTAGGGTTAGGGTCAGTGTTAGTGTTAGGGTTAGGGTGAGGGTTAGGGTAAGGGTTAGTGTTAGGGTTAGGGTTAGGGTGAGGGTTAGGATGAGGGTGAGGGTTAGGGTTAGGGTTAGGATTATGATTAGGGGTAGTGTTAGGGTGAGTGCTTGGGTTAGGCTTAGGGTTAGGATTAGGCTTAGCATTAAGCTGAGGGTGAGGGTGAGTGTTAGGTTTAGGGTTCAGGTTAGGGTTAGCATTTGGGTGACAGTTAGTGTTCGGGTTAAGTTTAGGGTTAGGGTGATGGTTTTGAATTAGGTTTTCGGTTAAGGATTAGGGGGAGTGTTAGGATGAGGATTAGGTTTAGGTTTATTGTTAGGGCGATGGCTAGGTTGAGGGTGAGGATTAGGTTATTGTTAGGGAGAGGTTAAGGGTTAGGGTTAGGGTTAGGGTGAGGGTTAGGATGAGGGTTAGGGTTATGGTGAGAGAGAGGGTTAGGGTTAGGGTGAGAGTTAGGTTGAGGATGAGGGTCAGGGTGAGGGTGAGGGTTAGGATTAGGGTTATGGTTAGGATTATTGTTAGTGTTATGGTTCTGGTTACCTTGGCAGAGATGGTGAGGCTGAGGGTGAGGGTTAGGGATAGGATTAGGGTTAGGTTTAGGTTTCGAGTTAGGATTAGTGTTATTGTTAGGGTTAGGGTTAGAGTTCCGGTGAAGGTGAGGGTGAGGGTAAGCATGAGGGTTAGGGTTAGGGTTAGGGTGAGGTTTAGTGTCAGGGTTAGGCTTAGGTTTAGGGTGAGGGTGAGTATGAGGGTTAGGGTTATGATTAGGGTTTGGCTTAGGTTTAGGCTAAGGGCGAGGGTGAGTGTGAGGGTTGGTGTTAGTTTGAGGTTTAGGGTTAGGATTACAGTGAGTGTCAGGGTTAGCATTAGTTTGAGGGTTACAATTAGATTTAGGATTAGGTTGAGGTTTAAGGTTAGGGTTAGGGTTTGGGTTAGAATGAGTTTTAGGGTTACAATTAGGGTTAGGGTGAGGGCTAGGGTGAGGGTGAGGTTTATTGTTAGGGTTAGGGTGAGGTTTAGGTTTAGGGGGAGTGTTAGGGGGAGGGTTAAGTTTCGGGTTACATTGAGGGTGTGGGTTAAGTTTGAGGTGAGGGTTATGTTGAGTACTAAAGTGAGGGTGAGGGTTAGGATTAGGGTTAGGGTGAGGGTTAGGTTGAGGTTTAGGTTTAGGGTTAGGGTTAGGTTTAGGAATAGGGTTGGGCTGAGGGTGATGTTGGGGATGAGGATTAGGTTTAGAGTGATGGTTCCGTTAATGGTTAGGTTGAGAGTTAGGATGAGGGTTAGGATTAGGCTTAGGCTTAGGGTTAGGCTGAGGCTGAAGTCGAGGGTGAGGGTGAGGGTTAGGGTGATGGTTAGGGTTACGGTTAGTGTGAGGGTTAGGATGAGGGTTAGCTTTGGGGTGAGGGTTAGGATGAGGGTGACAGAGTAAAGGTGTGGGTTAGGCTGAAGGTGAGGATTATTGTAAGGGTGAGGGTTCTGGTTAGGGTTAGGGTGAGGGTGAGGGTTAGATTGAGGATTAGTGTTAGGGTTAATGTGAGGTTTAGGGTGAGGATGCGTGTTAGGTTTAGGGTGAGGTCTAGGGTGAAGTTGAGGGTTAGGGTTTGGGTTAGGGTGAGGTTTAGGTTTAGGGTGATTGTTAGCGTTAGTGTGAGGGTTAGTATTAAGGTTAGTGTACATGTTAGGGTGAGGGTAACTGTTAGGGTAAGGTTTAGGTTTAGGGTGAGGTTTAGGATTAGCGTTAGGGTTAGGGTTAGGGTGAGGGTGAGGTTTAGGGTTAGAGTTAGGGTTAGGGTGAGGCTGAGGTTTAAGGTTAGGGTTAGGGTTAGTGTTAGGGTTAGAGTTAGGGTGAGGTTTAGTGTGGGTGTGAGGGTTAGTGTTAGGGTTAGGATTAGGGTTAGGGTTAAGGTGAGGGTGAGTGTGAGGGTTAGGGTTAAGGTTAGGTTTAGGTTTAGAATTAGGGTGAGGGTGAGGGTGAGGGTTACGGGTAGGGTGAGTGTTGGGGTTAGGGTTAGAATGAGGGTAGGTTGAGGTTTAGGCTTAGGCTTAGGGTTTGGGTATGGGCTAGGTTGAGGGGGAGGGTTAGTGTTAGGGTTAGTGTGAGGGGTAGGGTGAGGGTAAGGGTTAGTGTTAGGTTTAGGGTTAGGGATAGGGTGAGTTTTAGTGTGGGGTTGAGGGTTAGTGTTAGTTTGAATTAGGGTTAGGGTTAAGGTGAGGGGGAGTGTGAGGGTTAGGGTTAGGGTTAGGGTTAGGGTTAGGTTTAGAGTTACGGTGAGGGTGAGTGTGAGGGTTACGGTTAGGGTGAGTGTTGGGGTTAGGGTTAGAGTGAGGGTTAGGGTGAGTGTTAGTCTTAGGCTTATGGTTTGGGTATGGGCTAGGGTGAGGGTGAGGGTTAGGGTTTGGGTGAGGGGTAGGTTAAGGGGTAGGGTTAGTGTTAGGGTTAGGGTTGGGGTTAGGCTTAGGCTTAATGTTAGGCGGATGGGGAAGGTGTGGGTGATGGTTAGGGTTAGGGTGAGGGTGAGGTTTAGGGTTAGAGTTAGCGTTAGGGTAAGGGTTAGTGTGAGGGTTAGGGTTAGGGTTAGTGTTACTGTTAGGGTTAGGATGAGGGTGAGTGTGAAGGTCAGGGTTAGTCTTAGACTGAGGCGGAGGCTTAGTCAGAGCGTGAGGGTGAGGGTGAGGGTTAGGGTTAGGGTTTTAGGGTTAGGGTGAGTGTTAGGATGAGGTTTAGGGTTAGCATTAGGGTTAGGGTGAGGGCTAGAGTTAGGGTGAGGGTTAGGGTTAGCGTTAGGGTGAGATTTAGGGTTAGGGTTAGGGTAAAGGTTAAGGTGAGGCTGAGGGTAAGGATTAGGGTTAGAGTTACAGTGAGGGTCAGGGTTTGGGTTAGGTTTAGGGTTAGTGTTATAGTTAAAGTTAGGATTAGAGTTACAATAAGATGAGGGTGAGCGTGAGGGTTAGGATCAGGGTTAGGGTGAGGTTTAGGGTTAGGATTATTGTTAGGGTGAGGGTGAGGATTAGGGTTAGAGTTATGGTTAGGGGGAGGGTTAGGTTGAGGTTTAGGTTTAGGGTTAGTGTTAGGCTTAGGCTTAGGGTTAGGCTGAGGCTGAGGGTGATGTGAGGGTTAGGGTTAGGGTGATGGTTGGGTTTGCCTTTACGGTGAGGGTTAGGATGAGGATTTAGGTTATGGTGAGGATTAGGGTGAGGGTGACCGTAAGGGTAAAGGTGAAGGTTAGGCTGAGGGTGAGGGTTACGGTAAGGGTGACGGTTAGGGTTAGTTTGAGGGCGAGGGTTAGATTCAGTATTAGTGTTAGGGTTAGTGTGAGGTTCAGGGTGGGAATCAGGGTTAGGGTTAGGTTGAGGGCTAGGTTGAGGGTGAGAGTTAGTGTTAGGGTGAGGTTTAGGGTTAGGGTGATGGTTAGGGTTAGTGTTATGGTTAGGGTTAGTGTTAGGGTGAGGGTAAGTGTTAGGGTGAGGGTTAGGTTTAGGGTGAAGGTTATGGTTAGGATGAGGGTTAGGGATAGGTTTAGGTTTATTGTTAGGGTTAAGGTTAGGGTTATGTTGAGGGTGAGGGTGAAGGTGAGGGTTAGATTAGGGTTAGGGTTAGGGTTATTGTTAGTGTTATGGTTAGGGTTAAGTTTACAGTGAGAGTGAGGATGAGGGTGAGGATTAAGGTTAGGGTTAGGGTGAGGTTTAGGGTTAGGGTTAGGGTTAGGGTTATGGTGAGGGTTTGGTTTAGGGTGAGGGTTAGGCTGACGGTGGGGCTGAGGGTAGGGGTTAAGGTTAGTGTGAGGTTTAGGTTTAGGGTTAGGTTAGGGTTAGGGTGAGGGTGAGGTTTAGGGTTAGATTTAGGGTTAGGGTGATGGTTAGGTTGAGGGTTAGTGTTAGGGTTAGGGTGAGGGTTAGGATGAGGGTGAGGGTTAGGGTTTGGGTTAGGATTAGGATTAGGGTTAGTATGAGGGTGAGTGTTTGGGTTAGGCTTAGGGTTAGGGTTAGTCTAATGCTTAAGCTGAGAGTGAGGTTAAGGTTGAGGTTTAGGGTTAGGGTTTGGGTTAGGGTTAGCGTTAGGGTGAGAGTTAGGGTTTGTGATTAGTTTAGGGTTGGATGAGGTTTAGGGTTCGGGTTACGGTGAGGGTGAGGGTTAGGGTTAGGTTGAGGGTTAGGGTTAGGATTAGGGTTAGGGTGATTGTTAGGGTTAGGGTTAGGGTGAGTGTTAGAATGAGGATTAGGGTTAGGATTAGGTTTAGGGTGAGGGCTAGGGTGAGGGTGAGGGTTAGGGTTATTGTTAGGGTGAGGTTTAGTTTTAGAGTTAGGGTTAGGGCGAGGGTTAGGATGAGGTTTAGGGTTATGGTGAGAGTGAGGGTTAGGGTTAGGGTGAGGGTGAGTGTGAGGATGAGGGTTATGGTGAGTGTGAGGTTTATGGTGAGGTTTAGGGTTAGGGTTAGAGTGAGGGATAGGGTTAGGATTAGGATTAGGGTGAAGGCTAGGGTGAGGGTGAGGGTTAGGGTTATTGTTAGGGTAAGGGTTAAGATGAGGGTTAGGGTGAGGGTGATAGTTAGGATTAGGGTTAGGGTTAGGATTATTTTTAGTGTTATGGTTCTGGTGACTTTTGGAGTGATGGTGAGGCTGAGGGTGATGGTTATGGATAGGATTAGGGTTAGGTTTAGGTTTCGAGTTAGGATTAGTGTTATTGTTAGGGTTAGGTTTAGAGTTATGGTGAGGGTGAGGGTGAGGGTAAGGGTGAGGGTTAGGGTTAGGGTTAGGGTGAGATTTAGGGTCAGGTTTAGGATTAGGGTTAGGGTGAGTGTGAGGTTTAGGGTTAGAGTTAGGGTTAGGGGGAGGGTTAATGTGAAGGTTAGGGTTAGGGTTAGTGTTATGGTTAGGGTTAGGATGAGGGTGAGTGTGAGGGTCAGGGTTAGTCTTAGGCTGAGGCGGAGGCTTAGGCGGAGCGTGAGGCTGAGGGTGAGTGTTAGTGTTAGGGTTTTAGAGTTATGGTGAGTGTTAGGATGATGTATAGAATTAGGGTTAGGGGGAGGGCTAGAGTTAGTGTGAGTATTAGGGTTTGCGTTAGGGTGATGTTTAGGGTTAGGGTTAGGGTTATGTTGAGAGTGAGGGTTAGGGTTATGGTTAGGGTTAGGGTTAGGGTTAAGGTGAGGCTGAGGGTTAGGATTAGGATTAGGGTGAGGGTTTGTGTTAGGGTTAGAGTTACGGTGAGGTTCAGGGTTTGGGTTAGGTTTAGGGTTAGTGTTATAGTTAAGGTTAGGGTTAGAGTTACAGTAAGGGTGAGGGTGAGGGTGAGTGTTAGGATCAGGATTAGGGTGAGGTTTAGTTTTAGGATTATGGTTAGGGTGAGGGTGAGGTTTAGGGTTAGAGTTAGGGTTAGGGGGAGGGTTAGGTTGAGTTTTAATGTTAGGGTTAGGATTAGGTTTAGGGTTAGGTTGACGGTAGGGTGAGTCTGAGGTTTAGGGTTAGGGTTTGGCTTAGGCTTACGGTTAGGCTGAGGGTATGGGTGGGGATGAGGATTAGGTTTAGAATGATGGTTAGGGTTATGGTAGGTTAAGGGTTAGGATGAGTGTTAGGGTTAGTATTAGGGTTAAGGTTAGGGCTAGGCTGAGGGTGAGGTTTATGGTACGGTGAGTGTTAGGGTTAGGGTGAGGTTGAGGTTTAGATTCAGGATTAGTGTTATGGTTAGTGTGAGGTTAAGGGTGAGGATGAGGGTTAGGGTAGGTTGAGGGGTAGGTTGAGGGTGAGAGTTAGGGTTAGGGTGAGGTTTAGGGTTAGGGTGATGGTTAGGGTTAGTGTAAGGGTTAGTGTAATGGTTAGGGTTAGTGTTAGGGTGAGGGTAAGTATTAGAGTGAGGGTTAGGGTTAGGGTGAAGGCTATGGTTAGGATGAGGGTTAGTGTTAGGGTTAGGGTTATTGTTAGGGTTAGGGTTAGGGTTATGTTGAGGGTGAGGGTGAGGGTTAGAGTTAGGATGAGTTTTAGGTTTCAGGTTAGGGTTAGAGTTAGGGTTAGGGTGAGGGTGAGGTTTAGGGTTAGAGTTAGGGTTAGTGTTAGTGTTCTGGTTAGGGTGAGGGTAAGTGTGGGGGTTAGGGTTAGGGTTAGGTTTAGGCTTAGGTTTAGGCTCAGGGTGAGGGTGGGGATGAGGAATAGGTTTAGGGTGATGGTTAGGGTTAGGGTTAGGTTTTGGTTTAGAATTAGCGTTAGGGTTAGGATTAGGGTAAGGGTTAGGGTGAGGGTTATGGTGAGGGTTAGGGTTACGTTTAGGGTTAGAGTGAGGGTGAGGGTTAGGGTTAGGGTTAGGGTGAGGGTGAGGGTTAGATTGAGGGTTAGGGTTATGTGGAGGGTTATGTTTAGGGTGAGGGTTAGGTTTAGTGTTAGGGTTATTGTTAGGGTTAGGGTTAGGGTTACGGTGAGGTTGAAGGTGAGGGTTAGGTTTAGGATTAGGGTGAGGTTTAGTTTTAGGGTTAGGGTTAGAGTTAGGGTTAGGGTGATGGTGAGGTTTAGGGTTAGAGTTAGAGTTAGTGTTAGGGTTAGGGTTAAGTTGAGGGTTAGGTTGAGGTTTAGAGTTCGGGTTAGGCTTAAGCTTAGGCTTAGTCTTAGGCCGAGAGTGAGGGTTAGGGTTAGGTTTAGGTTTAGGATGAGTGTTAGGATGAGGTTTAGGGTTAGGGTTAGGTTTAGGTTTAGTGTTAGGGTTAGGGTTAGGGTGAGGGTTAAGGTGAGGGTTAGGCTTAGGCTTAGGGTTAGGCTTAGGCTTAGGGTTATGTTTAGGGTTATTGTTAGTGTTATGGTTAGTGTTACATTTGCGGTGAGGGTGAGGCACAGGGTGAAGTTTATGGTTATTGTTAGGGTTAGGGTTAGGGTTACTATTATTGTTAGGGTTAGGGTTATAGTTATGGGCTTGGTGAGAGTGAGGGTGAGGATGAGGATTAGGGTGAGTTTTACGCTGAGGTTTAGGTTTAGGGTTAGGGTTAGTGTTAGGGTGCTGTTGAGGTTTAGGGTTACAGTTCAGGTTACGGGGATGGTTAGGGTGAGGGTGAGGGTTAGGTTTAGTGTTAGCATTAGGGTAAGGGTGAGGGTTAGGTTGAGGTTTAGGGATAGGGTTAGGGTTAGGATTAGGGTTAGGGTGAGAATGAGGGTGAGGGTTAGTGTTAGGGTTAGCCTTAGGCTGAGGGTTAGGCTGAGGTTGAGGGTGGGGGTGAGGGTTAGGCTTAGGGTGATCGTTAGGGTTAGGGTTAGTGTTATTGTTAGGGTTAGGGTTGGAGTTACATTGAGGCTGAGGGTGGGGGTGAGGGTTAGGATTAGGGTCAGTGTGAGGTTTAGGGTTAGGTTTAGAGATAGGGTTAGGGTAAGGGTGAGGTTTAGGGTTAGCGTTAGGGTTAGTGTTAGGGACAGGCTTAGGGTTAGGCTGAGGGTGAGGGTGGGGTTGAGGATTAGGGTTCGGGTTAGGGTTCGGGTTAGGGTTAGAGTTTGGGTTAGGGTAAGGGTTAGGGTTAGGATTAGGATTAAGGTTAAGGAGAGGGTGAGTGTGAGGGTTAGAGTTAGGGTTAATGTTAGGATTAGGGTTAGGGTATGTGCTACCATGAGGGTTAGGGTTAGGGTAAGGGTTAGGGTGACATTTAGCGTTAATTTTAGTGTCAGAGTTCGGGTTAGGATGAGGGTTTGGGTTAGGGTTAGAGTAAGGGTGAGGGTGAGGTTTAGGGTTAGTTTTAGGGTTAGGGTTATTTTTAGGGTTAGGGTTAGGGTTAAGGTCAAGGTAAGGGTGAGGTTGAGGGTGATGTTGAGGGTTAGGGTTAGGGTTAGGATGAGATTTAGTGTTATGGTTAGGGTTAGGGTTAGGGTCAGGGTGAGGTTTAGGGTTAGAGGTAGGGTTAGGGTTAGGGTTAGTGTGAGTGTTAGGGTTAGGGTTACTGTTACAGTTAGGGTTATGGTGAGGGCTAGTGTGAGGGTGAGTGTTAAGGTTAGGGTTAGGCTATGGCTTTGGGTTAAGCTGAGGCTCAGGGTGAGAGTGAGGGTTAGGGTGAGGGTGAGGGTGAAATTTAGCGTTAGAGTTAGTGTTAGGGTGAGAGTTAGGGTTAGGGTTAGGGTGAGGGTTATGGTTATGATAAGGGTGCGGCTTAGGTTTAGGGTGAGGGTTAGGGTTAGGATGAGGGTTAGGGTGAGGGTGAGGGTTAGGATTAGGGTTAGGGTTAGGATTATTGTAAGTGTTATTGTTCTGGCTACCTTTGCAGTGAGGGTGAGGCTGAGGGTGAGGGTTAGGGATAGGATTATTGTTAGGGTTTGGTTTAGGGTTAGGATTAGTGTTATTGTTATGTTTATGGTTAGAGTTACGGTGAGGGTGAGGGTGAGGGTAAGGGTGAGGGTTAGGGTTAGGGTTAGGGTGAGGTTTAGGGTCAGGGTTAGGATTTGGGTTAGGGTGAGTGTGAGGTTTAGGGTTAGAGTTAGGGTTAGGGGGAGGGTTAGCGTGAGGGTTAGGGATAGGTTTAGTGTTAGGGTTAGGATTAGGGGGAGGGTTAGGTTGAGTTTTAGGGTTAGGGTTAGGGTTAGTGTTAGGATTAGGGTTAGGGTGAGGGTGAGTGTGAGGGTTAGGGTTAGCATTTGTGTTAGGCTTAGTGTTAGCCTGAGGGTGAGATTGAGCTGAGGGTTATGGTTAGGGTGAGGGTCGGGGTTAGGGTTAGGGTGAGGGTGAAGTTTAGGTTGAGGATTAGTGTTACGGTTAGTGTGAGGTTTAGGGTGAGGATACGTGTTAGGGTTAGGTTGAGGGCTAGGGTGAAGGTGAGGGTTAGCTTTAGGGTTAGGGTGAGGTTTAGGTTTAGGGTGATTTTTTAGCGTTAGTGTGAGGGTTAGTGTTAGGTTTAGTGTTAGTGTTAGGGTGAGGGTAAGTGTTAGGGTAAGGTTTAGGTTTAGTGTGAGATTTAGGATTAGGGTTAGGGTGAGTGTGAGGGTTAGGGTTAGGGTTAGAGTTAGGGCAAGTGTGAGGGTGAGGTTTACGGTTAGGGTGAGTGTTGGGGTTAGGGTTAGAGTGAGGGTTAGTGTGATGGTTAGGCTTAGGCTTAGGATTTGGGTATGGGCTAGGTTGAGGGTGAGGTTTAGGATTAGGGTTAGGGTGAGGGATAGGGTGAGGGTTAGAGTTAGTGTTAGGGTTAGATTTGGGGATAGGGTGAGGTTTAGTGTGGGGTTGAGGATTAGTGTTAGGGTTAGGATTAGGGTTAGGGTTAAGGTGAGGGTGAGTGTGAGGGTTAGGGTTAGGGTTAGGATTAGAATTTGAGTTAGGGTGAGGATGAGGGTTAAAGTTAGCGTGAGTGTTGGGGTTAGAGTTAGAGTGAGGATTAGGGTGAGGGTTAGGCTTAGGCTTAGGGTTTGTGTATGGGCTAGGGTGAGGGTGAGGGTTAGGGTTAGGGTTAGGGTGAGGGGTAGGGTGAGGGTTAGGGTTAGTGTTAGGGTTAGGGTTGGGGTTAGGGTTAGGCTTAATGTTAGACAGAGGGTGATGGTCAGGGTGAGATTTAGGGTTAGGTTGACGGTGAGGTTAAAGTTTATAGTTAGCGTTAGAGTGAGGGTTAGTGTGAGGGTTAGGGTTAGGGTTAGTGTTAGGGTTAGGGTTAGGGTGAGGGTGAGTGTGAGGGTCAGGGTTAGTCTTAGGCTGAGGCGGAGGCTTAGGCAGAGCTTGAGTGTGAGGTTAAGGGTTAGTGTTAGGGTTTTAGGGTTAGGGTGAGTGTTAGGATGAGGTTTATGGCTAGCATTAGGGTTAGGGGGAGGACTAGAGTTAGGGGGACGTTTAGGGTTAGCGTTACGGTGAGGTTTAGGGTTAGGGTTAGGGTTATGGTGAGGGTGAGGTTTAGGGATAGGGTTAGGGTTAGGGTTAAGGTGAGGCTGAGGGTTAGGATTAGGATTAGGGTGAGGCTTGGTGTTAGGGTTAGAGTTAGGGTGAGGTTCAGGGTTAGTGTTAGTGTTCAGGGTTAGTGTTATAGCTAAGGTTAGGTTTAGAGTTACAGTAAGGGTGAGGGTGAGTGTGAGGGTTAGGATCAGGGTTAGGATGGGGTTTAGGGTTAGGATTATGGTTAGGGTGAGTGTGAGGTTTAGGGTTAGAGTTAAGTTTAGGGGGAGGGTTAGGTTGAGTGTTAGGGTTAGGGTTAGTGTTAGGGTTAGGGTGAGGGTTAGGTTGAGTTTTAATATTAGGGTTAGGGTTAGGTTTAGGATTACGTTGATGGTGAGGGTGAATGTGAGGGTTAGGGTTAGGGTTTGGCTTAGGCTTACAGATAGGCTGAGGGTATGGGTGGGGATGAGGATTAGGTTTAGTATGACGGTTAGGGTTATGGTTAGGTTAAGGGTTAGGATGAGGGTTAGGGTTAGTATTAGGGTTAGGGTGAGGGCTAGGGTGAGGGTGAGGGTTAGGATTAGGCTTAGGCTTAGTCTTAGCGTTAGGCTTAGGCTGAGCGTGAGGGTGAGGGTTAGGGTTAGGGTGATGGTTGGGGTTGCCGTTAGGGTGAGGGCTAGGATGAGGATTTATGCTATGGTGAGGGTTAGGGTGAGGGTGACCGTAAGGGTAAAGGTGAGGTTTAGGCTGATGGTGAGGGTTAAGGTACAAGTGAGTGTTAGGATTAAGGTGAGGGTGAGGGTTAGATTCAGGATTAGTGTTAGGGTTAGTGTGAGGTTAAGGGTGAGGAAGAGGGTTAGGGTTAGGCTGAGGGCTAGGGTGAGGGTGAGAGTTAGGGTTAGGGTTTGGTTTAGGGTTAGAGTGATGGTTAGGGTTAGTGTGAGGGTTAGTGTTATGGTTGGGGTTAGTGTTAGGGTGAGGGTAAGTGTTAGGGTGAGGGTTAGGTTTAGGGTGAATGTTATGGTTAGGATGAGGGTTAGGGTTAGAGTTATTTTTATGGTTAGGGCTATGTTGAGGGTGAGGGTGAGGGTGAGAGTTAGGGTTAGGTTTAGGTTTAGGTTTCAGGTTAGAGTTAGAGTTAGTGTTAGGGTTAGGGTGAGGTTTAGGGTTAGAGTTAGGGTTAGTGTTAGTGTTAGAGTTAGGGTCAGGTGAGGGTGAGGTTGAGGGTTATATATAGCGGTAGGGGGAGTGTTAGGTTTAGGGTTAGGTTTAGGGTTATTGTTAGGGATAGGGTGAGGTTTAGGGTTCGCGTTAGGTTTAGGGGTAGGGTTCGGGTTTGGGTTAGGTTTAGGGTTACGGTGAAGGTGAGGGTTAGGGCGAGGTTTAGGGTTAGGGTGTGTGTTAGGATGAGGGTGAGGTTTAGAGTTAGAGTTAGGGTTATGGGGAGGGTTAGGTTGAGGGTTAGGGCTAGGGTTAGTGTTAGGGTTATGATTAGGGGGAGGGTTAGGTTGAGGCTTAGGGGTAGGGTTATGCTTAGGTTTAGGATTAGTGTTATGATGAGGATGAGTGTGAGGGTTAGGGTTAGGTTTAGGGTTAGATTTAGGCTGAGGGTTAAGGTGAGGGTAAGGGTTACGTTTAGCGTTAGGGTTAGGGTGAGGGTTAGGGTTAGGGTTAGGGTGAGGGTGAGGGTTAGATTGAGGGTTAGGGTTATGTTGAGGCTTATGGTTAGGGTGAGGGTTAGGTTTAGTGTTAGGGTTATTGTTAGGGTTAGGGTTAGGTTTAAGGTGAGGTTGAGGGTGAGGGTTAGGTTTAGGTTTAGGGTGAAGTTTAGTTTTAGGTTTAGGGTTAGAGTTAGGGTTAGGGTGATGGTGAGGTTTAGGGTTAGTGTTAGGGTTAGGTATAAGGTGAGGGTTAGGATGAGGTTTAGAGTTCGGGTTAGGCTTAGGCTTAGGCTTAGGCTTAGGCCGAGTGTGAGGGTGAGGGTTAGGGTTAAGGTTAGGGTGAGGATTAGGGTTAGGTTTAGGGTGAGGGTTAGGATGAGGTTTAGGGTTAGGTTTAGTGTGAGGGTTAGGTTTTGTTTTAGGGTTAGAGTTAGTTTTAGGGTTAGGGTTAGGTTAGGGTGAGGGTTAGGGTTAGGGTTAGGGTTAGGGTTAGGCTTAGGCTTAGGCTTAGGCTTAGTGTTAGGGTTAGGGTGAGAGTGAGAGTGAGGGTTAGTGTTAGGGTTAGGGTAGGCTTAGGATTAGGCTGAGGGTGAGGGTGGGGGTGAGGATTAGCTTTAGGGTGATCGTTAGGTTTAGGGTTAGTGTTATTGTTAGGGTTAGGGTTAGAGTTACGGCGAGGCTGAGGTTGCAGGTGAGGGATAGGGTTAGGGTCAGGGTGAGGTTTAGGGTTAGGTTTAGAGATAGGGTTAGGTTGAGGGTGAGGTTTAGGGTTAGAGTTAGGGTTAGTGTTAGGGACAGGCTTAGGGTTAGGCTTAGAGTGAGGGTAGGGTTGAGGATTAGGGTTAGTGTTAGTGTTAATGTTAGGGTTATAGTTAGGGTTACAGTTAGGGTTAGGGTTGGGATTAGGATTAAGTTTAAGGTGAGGGTTAGTGTTATGGTTAGGGTTAGGATTAGGGTTAGGGTGAGGGTGAGGTTAAGGGTTAAGGTTAGGTTTAGAGTGAGGTTTAGGGTCAGGGTTAGGGTTAGGGTTAGTATTAGGGTTAGGTTTGGAGTTAGTGTTAGGATTAGGGTAACTGTGACTGTGAGTGTGAGGGTTAGGGTTAGGGTTAGTGTTAGGCTGAGGCTGAGGGTGAAGTTGAGGGTTAGATTTAGGGTTAGGGTATGGTTTATGTTTAGAGTGAGGGTTAGAGTGAGGGTTAGGGTTAAGATTAGGGTTAGGGTATGTGCTAGGGTAAGGGTTAGGGTTAATTTTAGGGTTAAGGTGATGTTTAGCATTAGGTTTAGTGTCAGAGTTTGGGTTAGTGTGTGAGTTTGTGTTAGGGTTATAGTTACGGTGAGGGTGAGGTTTAGGGTTAGGTTAAGGGTTAGGGTTATTCTTAGGGCTAGGGTTAGGGTTAAGGTTAAGGTAAGGGTAAGGGTGAGGGTGATGTTGAGGGTTAGGGTTAGGGTTAGGATGAGGTTTAGAGTTAGGGTTAGGGTTAGGGTCAGGGTGAGGTTTAGGGTTAGAGTTAGGGTTAGGGTTAGGGTTAGTGTGAGTGTTAGGGTTAGGGTTAGTGTTACAGTTAGGGTTATGTTGTGGGCTAGTTTGAGGGTGAGGGTTAGGGTTAGCGTTAGGCTTTGGCTTTGGGTTAAGCTGAGGGTGAGGGTGAGGGTGAGGGTTAGGGTAAGGGTGAGGGTGAGATTTAGGGTTAGAGTTACGGTTAGGGTGAGGGTTAGGGTGAGGGTTAGTGTTAGGGTTAGGGTTAGGGTTAGTGTTACAGTTACGGTTATGTTGAGGGCTAGTGTTAGGGTGAGGGTTAGGGTTAGCGTTAGGCTTTGGCTTTGGGTTAAGCTGAGGGTGAGGGTGATGGTGAGGGTTAGGGTGAGGGTGAGGGTGAGATTTAGGGTTAGAGTTACGGTTAGGGTGAGGGTTAGGGTGAGGGTTAGTGTTAGTGTTAGGTTTATGGTTAGGGTTAGTGTTAGTGTTAGGGTTAGGGTGAGGGTTAGGATTTGGGTGAGGGTTGGGGTTAGGGTTAGGATTAGGATTAGGGTTAGTGTTAGGGTGAGTGCTTGTGTTAGGCTTAGGTTTAGGGTTAGGCTTAGCATTAAGCTGAGGGTGAGGGTGAGGGTTAGGGTAAGTGTTCCGCTTAGGGTTAGCATTTGGGTGAGAATTATGGTTCGGGTTAATTTTAGCGTTAGGGTGAGGGTTAGGGTTAGGGTTACAGTGAAGGTGAGGGGTCGGGTTAGGTTGATGGTTTGGGTTACTATTAGGGTTATGGTGAGGGTTAGGATTAGGGTTAGGGTGAGTGTTAGGATGAGGATTAGGTTTAGGATGGTGGTTAGGGTGAGGGCTAGGTTGAGGGTGAGGATTTGGGTTAGTGTTAGGGTGAGGTTTAGGGTTAGGGTGAGGGTTAGGATGAGGGTTAGGGTTACGGTGAGGGTTAGGGTTAGGGTTAGAGTGAGGGTTAAGTTTAGGATTAGGGTTAGGGTGAGGGTGATTGTTAGGATTAGGTTTAGGGTTAGGATTATTGTTAGTGATATGGGCATGGTTACATTTGCAGTGAGGGTGAGGCTGAGGGTGAGGATTAGGGATAGGATTAGGGTTAGGGTTAGGTTTAGGGTTAGGATTAGTGTTATTGTTAGGTTTAGGGTTAGAGTTACCATGAGGGTGAGGGTGAGGGTTATGGTTAGGGTAAGGGTTTGGATTAGGGTTAGGGTGAGGGATAGGGTGAGGGTGAGTGTTAGGGTTAGTGTTAGGGTGAGGTTTATGTTTAGGGTTTGGGTGAGGTTTAGGGTTATGGTGAGGGTGAGGGTGAGGGTAAGGGTGAGGGTGAGGTTTAGGGTTAGGATTAGGGTTAGGGTGAGGGTTAGGGTTAGGGTTAGGGTGAGTGTTAGGATGAGGATTAGGGTTAGGATTAGGGTTAGAGTGAGGGCTAGGGTGAGGGTGAGTGTTAGAATTAGTGGTAGGGTGAGGTTTAGTGTTAGGGTTAGGGTGAGGGTTAGGGTTATGGTGAGGGTGAGGGTGAGGGTAAGGGTGAGGGTTAGGGTTAGGGTGAGATTTAGGGTCAAGGTTAGGATTTGGATTAGGGTGAGTGTGAGGTTTAGGGTTAGAATTATGTTTAGGGAGAGGGTTAGGGTGTGGGTTAGGGTTAGGGTTAGTGTTAGGGTTAGGGTTAGGGTGAGGGTTAGGGTTAGGGTTAGGGTGAGTGTTAGGATGAGGATTAGGGTTAGGATTAGGGTTAGAGTGAGGGCTAGGGTGAGGGTGAGTGTTAGAATTAGTGGTAGGGTGAGGTTTAGTGTTAGGGTTAGGGTGAGGGTTAGGGTTATGGTGAGGGTGAGGGTGAGGGTAAGGGTGAGGGTTAGGGTTAGGGTGAGATTTAGGGTCAAGGTTAGGATTTGGATTAGGGTGAGTGTGAGGTTTAGGGTTAGAATTATGTTTAGGGAGAGGGTTAGGGTGTGGGTTAGGGTTAGGGTTAGTGTTAGGGTTAGGGTTAGGGTGAGGGTTAGGTTGAGGTTTAGGGTTCGGGTTAGGGTTAGTGGTAGGATTAGGGTTAGGGTGAGGGTGAGTGTGAGGGTTAGGGTTTGGGTTAGGCTTAGTGTTAGGCTGAGGGTGAAGTTGAGGTAAGGGTTATGGTTAGGGTTATGGTCTGGGTAGATTTAGGGTGAGGGTTAGAATTAGGTTTAGGGTTAGCGTAAGGGTTAGTGTAAGGGTGAGGGTGAGGTTTCGGATGAGTTTTAGGGTTACAATTAGGGTTAGGATGAGGGCTAATGTGAGGGTGAGGGTTAGTGTTAGGATTAGGGTCAGGTTTAGTGTTAGGGTTAGGGGTAGGGTTAGGGTCAGGTTTAGCGTTTGGGTTACGGTGAAGGTGTGGGTTAGTTTTGAGTTGATGGTTAGGGTGAGGACTAAAGTGACGGTGAGGGTTAGGGTTAAGGTTAGGGTTAGGGTGAGGGTTAGGTTGAGGCTTAGGTTTAAGGTTAGTGTTAGGGTTAGGTTTAGGGTTAGGCTGAGGGTGAATGTGAGGGTTATGGTTAGGGTTAGTCTTAGGGTTAGGGTTACACTGAAGGTGAGGGTGGGGATGAGGATTAGGTTTAGAGTGATGGTTCTGGTTATGGTTAGGTTGAGGGTTAGGATGAGAGTTAGAGTTAGGATTAGGGTTAGGGTGAGGGCTACGGTGAGTGTGAGGTTTAGGGTTAGGTTTAGGCTTAGGCTTAGTGTTAGGGTGAGGCTAAAAGTGAGGGTGAGGGTTAGGGTTAGGGTGATGTTTAGGGTTAAGGTTAGGGTGAGGGTTAGGATGAGGGTTAGTTTTAGATTTAGGGTTAGGATTAGGGTGATGTTTGGTTTAGGGTGATGGTTAGCGTTAGTGTGAGGGTTAGTGTTAGTATTAGTGTTACTGTTAGGTTGAGGGTAAGTGTTAGGGTAAGGTTTAGGTTTACGGTGAGGTTTAGTATTAGGGTTAGGGTTAGGGTCAGCGTGAGGTTTAGGGTTAGAGTTAGTGTTAGGGTGAGGTTTTGGGTTAGGGTTAGGGTTAGGTTTAGTGTTAGGGTTAGGGTTAGGGTGAGGTTTAGTAGGGAGTGAGGGTTAGTGTTAGGGTTAGGATGAGGGTTAGGGTTAGTGTGAGGGTTAGGGTGAGGGTGACAGTAAGGGTAAAGTTGAGGGTTAGGCTGAGAGTGAGGATTACGGTAAGGGTGAGTGTTAGGGTTAGGGTGAGGGTTACGGTTAGGTTTAGGGTGATGGTGTGGTTTAGATTGAGGATTACTTTTAGGGTTAGTGTGAGTTTTAGGATCAGGGTGAAGGTGGGGGTTAGGATTAGATTTAGGTTTAGGGTTATTCTTAGGGTAGGCTTATTTTTAGTGTTATGGTTAGCGTTAATTTTGTGGTGAGGGTGAGGCTGAGGGTGAAGGTTAGAGTTAGGGTTAGGGTTAGTGTTATTTTTAGTGTTAGGGCTAGTATTACGGTGAGGTTAAGGGTGAGGATGAAGTTTAGTGTTAGGGTGAGTTTTAGGGTTAGGGTAAGGTTACGGGTGAGTGTGAGGTTTAGGGTTAGAGTTAGGGTTAGGTATAGGGTTAGGTTGAGGGTTAGGGTTAGGGTTAGGGTTAGGGTGAGGATTAGATTGAGGATTAGGGTTAGGGTTAGTGTGAGGTTTAGGGTGAGGATGAGGGTTAGGGTTAGGGTAAGGGTGAGGGTAGGACTTAGGGTTAGGGTGAGGGCTAGTTTGAGGGTTAGGGTTAGAGTTAGGTTTAGGTTTAGGATTAGGTTTAGAATTAGGGTGAGGTTTAGGGTTAGTGTGAGGGTTATTGTTAGGGTTAGGGTTAGTGTTAGTGTGAGGGTAAGTGTTAGGTTGATGTTTAGGGTTAGGATGAGGGTTATGGTTAGGGTGAGTGTTAGGGTTAGGGTCATGATTATTGTTAGGTTTATTGTTAGGGTTATGGTTACATTGAGGGTGAGGGTGAGGGTTAGGGTTAGTGTTAGAGTGAGGTTGGTTTAGTGTTAGTGTTAGTGTTAGAGTTAGGGTTAGGGTGAGCGTGAGGTTTAGGTGTAGAATTAGGGTTAGGGTGAGCGTTAGGGTTAGGGTGAGGGTTACGGTGGGGTTGACGGTAAGGGTAAAGATGAGAGTTAGGCTGAGGGTGAGCGTTACAGTAAAGATGAGGGTTAGGGTTAGGGTGAGGGTTAGGTTTAGGGTTAGGGTGAGGGTGAGGGTTAGATTGAGGATTAGTGTTAGAGTTAGTGAGAGGTTTAGGGTTAGGATGAGGGTTAGGGTTAGGGTGAGTGATAGGGCGAGGTTGAGGTTTAGGGTTAGTGTTAGGGTGAGGTTTAGGGTAAGGGTGATTTTTAGGTTTAGTGTGAGCGGTAGTGTTAGCATTAGGGTTAGTGTTAGGGTGAGGCTAAATATTAGGGTGAGGGTTAGGGTTAGGGTGAGGGTTATGGTTAGGGTGAGTGTTAGGGTTAGGGTTAGGGTTATTGTTAGTGTTAGGGTTATACGGTTACGGTGAGGGTGAGGGTGTGGTTTAGTGTTAGGTTTAGGATGAGGTTTAGCTTCCGGGTTAGTGTTAGAGTTAGGGTGAGGGTGAGGGTGAGTTTTAGGGTTAGAGTTAGGGTTAGTGTTAGAGTTAGGGATAGGAAGAGGGTTAGGGTTAGGCTTTGGCTTAAGCTAAGGCTTAGGCCAAGCATGAGAGGGAGGTTTAGGGTTCAGGTTAGGATGAGGTTTAGGGTTAGGATTAGGTTTAGGGTGAGGGTTAGGGTGAGGGTGTGGGTGAGGGTTAGGGTTAGGACAGGGTTAGGTTTAGGATTTGAGTTAGGGTGAGGGTGAGTGTGAGGGTTATGGTTATGGTGAGGGTTAGGGTTAAGTTAGGATTAGGCTGAGGGTGAGGGTGAGGGTGAGGATTAGGGTTATGGTTATGTTTAGGGTTAGGGTTATTGTTAGTGTTATGGTTAGGGTTAAGTTTGCAGTGAGGGTGAGGCTGCGGGACAGGGTTATGGTTAGGGTTAGGGTTAGGGTGAGGGTGAGGGTGAAGGTTAGGTTGAGGTTTAGGGATAGATTTACATTTAGGACTAGGGTTAGTGTAAGGGTGAGTGTGAGGGTTAGGTTGAGGGTTAGGCTGAGGCTTAGGGTTAGGCTGAGGGTCACGGTGGGTGTGAGGATTAGGGTTAGGGTGTTGGTTAGGGTTAGGGGTAGGGTTATTGTTAGGGTTAGGGTTAGGGTGAGGGTTAGGATGAGGGTTAGGGTTAGGGTTAGGATTAGGTTTAGTATGAGGGCTAGGGTGAGAATGAGGTTTAGTATAAGTGTTTGGGTGAGGTTTACGGTTAGCATTAGGGTTAGGATGAGGGTTAGAGTTATGGTGAGCATGAGGGTTAGGGTTAGGGTGAGGTTAAGGGTTACATTTAGGTTTAGGGTGAGGGTTAGGTCGAGGGTTAGAGTTAGTGTTAGGGTTAAAGTTAGGGTGAGGGTTAGCTTGGGGTTTAGGGTTAGGTTTAGGATTAGGATTAGGGTGAGGGTGAGTGTGAGAGTTAGGGTTAGGTTTAAGCTTAGGCTTAGGGTTAGGCTGAGGGTGTGGGTGGGGGTGAGGATTAGGGTGTGGTTGATGGTTAGGGTTAGGGTGAGGGTTAGGATGAGGGTTAGGTTTAGGTTTAGGGTTAGGGACAGTGCTAGGGTGAGGGTGAGTTTGTGTGTTAGGGTTAGGTTTAGTGTTAGGCTTTGGATTAGGCTGAGGGTGAGGTTGTGGGTGAGGGTTAAGGTTAGGTGTAGGGTTAGGATGAGGGTTAGCGTTAGGATTAGGGTTAGGGTCAGGTCTAGGGTGAGAGTGAGGTTTAGGGTTAGCGTTAGGGTGAAGTTTAGGGTTAGCGTTAGGGTTAGGGTTAGGGTGAGTGTGAGGTTTAGGGTTAGAGTTAGGGTTAGGGTGAGGCTGAGGGTGAGGTTTTGGGTTAGGGTTAGTGTTAGGTTTAGGCTTGGGTGAGGGTGGGGGTTAGGCTGAGGGTGAGGGTTAGGTTTAGGATTAGGATTAGGGTTAGGGTAAGGGTGAGTATGAGGGTTAGGTTTAGGGTTAGGTTTAGGCTGAGGGTTAGGGTGAGGGTGAGGATTAGGGTTAGGGTGTGGGTTGGGGTTAGGATTATGGGGAGGGTTAGGATGAGGGTTAGTGTTAGCATTAGGGTTAGGGTGAGGGCTATGGTGAGGGTGAGGTTTAGGCTTGGGGTTAGGGTGCGGTTTAGAGTTAGGGTTAATTTTAGGGTTAGGGTGAAGGTGAGGTTTACGGTTAGAGTTAGGGTTAAGTTGAGGCTGAGGGTGAGGGTTAGGGTTAGGGTTAGAATTAGGATTAGGGTACGGGTTAGAGTGAATGTCAGTGTTAGGGTTAGGGTTCGGGTTTGTCTTAGGGTTACACTGACAGTGAGGGTGAGGGTGAGGTTTAGGGTTAGCATTAGGGATAGGTTGAGGGTGAATGTGTTTGTTAGGTTTAGGTTTAGCGTTAGACTTAGGGTTAGGCTGATGGTGAGGTTGAAGGTGAGGGTTAGGGTTAGTGTGAGGGTTAGGTTAAAGGTTACAGGGAGGGATAGGATGAGAATTAGGGTTAGGTTGAGGTTTAGGGTTAAGATTAGGGTTAGGGTGAGGGTGAGGGTTAGGGTTAGGTAAGGGTTACTGTGAGGGTGAGGGTTAGGGTTAGGTTGATGGTTAGGGTTAGGATTTGTGTTAGGCTGAAGGCTAGGATGAGGGTGAGGGTTAGGGTAAGGGTTTGGCTTAGGCTTAGGGTTTAGCTGAGGTTGAGTTTGAGGGTGAGGGTTAGGGTTAGTGTTAGTGTGAGTTTTAGGGTTAGGGTTAGGGTTAGGATTAGGGTTAGGGTTAGGGTTAGGGTTATGGTTAGGTTTAGGATTAGGGTTAGGGTGAGGGTGAGTGTGAGGTTTAGGGTGAGGGTTAGGGTTAGGCTTAGAGTTAGGGTGAGGGTTAGCGTTAAGGTTTGGGTTCTGTTGCAGATGAGGCTGAGGATTAGGTTTAGGTTTAGGTTTAGATTTAGGGTTAGGATTAGGGTTAGGGTTAGTGTTCGGGTTAGGGTTAGGTTTAGGGTTATGATGAGGGTTAGGTTTAGGTTTAGGGTTAAGATGAGGGTGACTGTGTGGGTGAGGATTAGAATTAGTGTTAGGGTTAGGCTTAGAGTTAGGGTTATTGATAGTGTTATGATTAGGCTAAAGTTTGCTGTGAGGGTGAGGCTGAGGGTGAGGGTTAGGGTTGGGCTTAGGTTTAGGGTTATTGTAAGGGTTAGAGCTAGAATTACGGTGAGGTTGAGGGTGAGGGTGAAGGTTAGTGTTAGGGTGAGTTTTAGGGTTAGGGTTAGGGTTAGGGTGAGTTTAGGGTTAGGGTTAGTTTGAGGGTTCGTGTTGGGGTTAGGTTAGTGTTAGGTTGAGGGTAAGTGTTAGGGTCAGGTTTTGGGTTAGGGTGAGGTTTATGGGTAGGTTGAAGGTTAGGATTAGGTTTAGGATTATTGTTAGGGTGAGGTTTAGGGTTAAGGTTACTGTGAGGGTGAGGGTTAGGGATAGACTTAGGGTTATGGTGAGGTTTAGCGTTTGCATTAGGGTTAGAGTTAGGTTTTGGGTGAGGGTGACGTTTAGGTTTAGAGTTAGGGTTAGGGTGAGGGTTAGGTTAGGGTTATGTTTAGGGTTAGTAATAGGGTTAGGGTTAGGGTGAGAGTAGTAGGGTTAGGGTTAGCGTTAGGTTTAGGATTAGGGTTAGGGTGAGTGTGAGTCTGTGTGTTAGGGTTAGGTTTAGGGTTAGGCTTAGAGTTAGGCTGTGGGTGAGGTTGTAGGTTAGGGTTAGGGTTAGGGTTAGGGTTAGGGAAAGTTTTAGGGAGAGGGATAGGATGAGTGTTAGGTTTCGGATTAAGGATAGGGTGAGGGCTAGGCTAAGGGTGAATTTTAGGGTTAGGTTTAGGGTGAGGGTTAGGGTTAGGGTGAGGGTGAGAGTTAGGGTTCGGGTTAACTTTAGTGTTAGGTTGAGGGTTAGGGTAAGGTTTATGTTGAGGGTGAGGGTTAGGTTTAGGTTGAGGGTTAGGGTTAAGATTAGGGTTAGGCTGATGGTGAGGGTGACATTTAGGGTTAGTGTTAGGGTGAGGATTAGGATGAGGGTTAGGATTAGGATTAGGGTTAGGGTGAGGGCTAGGGTGAGGTTGAGGTTTAGGGTTAGGGTTAGGATTAGGGTTAGGGTTAGGGTTATGGTGAGTGCGAGGGTTAGGGTTAGGATTAGGATTAGGGTTAGGGTTAGGGTGGTGGACAGGGTTAGGTTGAGGGTTAGGGATAGTGTGAAGGTTAGGATGAGGGTTAGGTTTAAGATTAGGGTAAACGAGAGGGCTCTCCTGAGTGTTAGGGTCAGGGTTAGGCTTAGGCTTAGGGTTAGGCTCAGCATGAGGTTGAGGGTGAGGTTTAGGGTTAGGGTGATTGTTAGGTTTATGGTTAGGGTGGGGGTTAGGATGAGGTTTATGGTTAGGGTGAGGATGATGGTAAGGGTAAAGTTGAGATTTAGGCTAAGGGTGAGGGTTAAGATAAAGGTGAGGTTTAGGGTTAGGTTTAGGGTAAGTGTTAGGGTTAGAGTGAGGGCTAGATTGCGGATTAGGGTTAGTGTGAGGTTTAGGGTGAGGATGAGGGTTAGGGTTAGGGTAAGGGTGGGGGTAGGTCTTAGGTTTGAGGTGAGGGCTAGGGTGAGGTTTAGGGTTAGAGTTAGGGTTATTATTAGGGTTAGGTTTAGGATTAGGGTGAGGGTTAGGGTTAGTGTGAGGGTTAGTGATAGGGTTAGGGTTAGTGTTTTGGGGGAGAGTAAGTGTTAGGGTGAGGGTTAGGGTTAGGGTAAGAGTTATGTTTAGGCTGAGGTGAGGGTTAGGTTTAGAGTTATGGTTATTGTTAGGTTTAGGGTTAGGTTTACAGTTACGGTGAGGTTGAGGGTGAGGGTTAGGGTTAGGGTTAGGGTGAGGTTTAGTGTTAGGGTTAGAGTTAGAGTTAGGGTTAGGGTGAGGGTGAGGTTTAAGGGTAGAATTAGGTTTAGGTGAGGGTTAGGGTGAGGGTTAGGGTTACGGAGAGGGCTAGGGTGGGGGTGACTGTAAGGGTAAAGATGAGGGTTAGGCTGAGGATGAGCGTTACGATAAAGATGAAGGTGAGCGTTAGGTTTAGTGTTAGGGTGAGGATGAGGATTAGATTGAGGATTAGTGTTAGGGTTAGTTTGAGGTTTAGGGTGAGGATGATAGGGTTAGGGTGAGTGGTAGGGTGATTTTGAGGGTTAGGGTTAGTGTTAGGGTGAGGTTTAGGCTTAGAGTGATTTTTAGGGTAAGTGTGGGCGGTAGTTTTAGCGTTAGGGTTAGTGTTAGAGTGAGGGTAAATATTAGCATGAGGGTTACGGTTAGGGTGAGGGTTATGGTTAGGGTGAGGGTTAGGGTTACGGTTAGGGTTAGGGTTAGGGTTAGGGTTAGGGTTAGGGTTAGAGTTATGGTGAGGGTGAGGGTGCGGGTTAGGGTTAGGTTAGGGTTAGGGTTATTGTTAGGGTTAGGGTTAGAATTATGGTGAGGGTGAGGGTCCGGGTGAGGGTTAGGTTTAGGGTTAGGGTGGGGTTTAGGGTTTGGGTTAGGGTGAAGATGAGGGTGAGGTTTAGGGTTAGATATAGTGTTAGGGGGAGGGTTAGGGTGACGGTTAGTTTTAGGGTTATTGTTAGGGTTAAGTTGAGGGTAAGGGTTAGGGTTAGGCTTAGGGTTAGGGTTAGAGTGAAGTTTAGGGTTAGCGTTTGGGTTAGGGTTAGAGTTACTGTGAGGGTGAGGGTGCGGGTGAGTGTGGGGGTTATTGTTAGGTTTAGGGTTAGGCTTAGGTTTAGGCTTAGGATTAGGCTGAGTGTGAGGGTGGGGATGAGGGTTAGGGATAGGGTGAGGTTTTTGGTTAGGGTTATAGGGAGGGTTAGGATGAGGGTTAGGGTTAGGATTAGAATTAGGGTGAGAGCTAGGATGAGGGTGAGTTTTAGGGTTAGGGTGATGTTTAGGGTTCGGGTTTGGGTTAGCATTAGCGTTACTGTGAGGGTGAGGGTGCGGGTGAGTGTGAGGGTGAGGGTGAGGCTTAGGATTAGTGTTAGGGTTAGTGTTAGGGTGAGAGTTAGGGTTCAGTTTAAGTTTAGGGTTAGGGTGAGGGTTAGCGTTAGGCTTAAGTTGAGCGTGAGGGTTAGGGTTAAGTTGAGGGTAAGGGATAGGGTTAGGGTTAGGGTGAGATTTTGAGTTAGGGTTAGGGTGAGGGTTAGGATGAGGATTAGGGTGATTTTTAGGGTTAGTGTGAGCGGTAGTGTTAGCGTTATGGTTAGTGTAAGCGTGAGGGTAAATATTACAATGAGGGTTAGGGTTACGGTGAGGGTTAGGGTTAGGGTTAGGATTATTGTTAGGGTTAGGGTTATATGGTTACGGTGAGGGTGAGGGTGTGGGTTAGGTTTAGGGTTAGGATGAGGTTTAGGTTTCGGGTTCGTGTTAGAGTTAGGGTTAGGGTAAGGGTGAGGTTTAGGGTTAGAGTTAGGGTTAGTGTTAGGGTTCGGGATAGGGTGAGGGTTAGGCTTAGGCTTAGGCTTAGGCCGAGCATGAGGGGGAGGGTTAGGGTTCGGGTTAGGCTGAGGTTTAGGGTTAGGGTTAGGGTTAGGGTTAGGGTTTGTGTTAGGGTTAGGGTTAGATATAGGGTTACGGTGAGGGTTAGGGTTAGGTTTAGGGTTTGTGATAGGGTTAGGGTTAGGGTTACGGTGAGGGTTAGGGTTGGGTTAGGCTTATGGTTAGGGTGAGGGTTAGGGTTATGTTTTGGGTTAGGGTGAGGGTGAGGCTGAGGATTAGGTTTAGGTTTAGGGTTTGGTTTAGGGATAGGGTTTGTGTTAGGGTTAGGGTTACGGTTAGGGTTACGGTGAGGGTTAGGTTTTTTTTTAGGGTCAGGGTTAGGGTTAGGGTTCTGGAGAAGGTTAGGTTTAGGGTTAGGGTTAGGGTTAAGTTAGCGTTAGGCTGAGGGTGAGGGTGGGGGTGAGGATTAGGTTTATGGTTATGGTTAGGGTTAGGGTTAGGGTGAGGGTGAGTTGAGGGTTAGGTTGAGGGTTAGGCTGAGGCTTAGGGTTAGGCTGAGGGTGAGGGTGGGGTTGAGTATTAGGGTTAGAGTGATGGTTACGGTTAGGGTTAGGGTTATTGTTAGGGTTAGGGTTAGAGTTATGGTGAGAGTGAAGGTGTGGGTGAGGGTTAGGGTTTGGGTTAGGGTGGGGTTTAGGGTTAGGGTTAGGGTGAGGGTGAGGGTGAGGTTTAGGGTTAGATATAGGTTTAGGGGAGGGTTAGGTTGAGGGTTAGGTTTAGGGTTATTGTTAGGGTTAGGGTGAGCGTGAGGATTAGGGTTAGGCTTAGGGTTAGGGATAGAGTGAGGTTTAGGGTTTGGGTTCGGGTTAGAGTTACTGTGAGGGTGAGGGTGCGGGTGAGAGTGAGGGTTAGATTGAGGATTAGTTTTAGGGTTAGAGTAAGGTTTATTTTGAGTATGAGGGTTAGGGTTAGGGTGAGGGCTAAGGTGAGGCTGAGGGTTAGGTATAGGGTTAGGTTGAGGTTTAGGGTTAAGGTGGTGGTTAGGGTTAGTGTGAGGGTTACTGTTAGGATTAGGGTTAGTTTTAGTGTGAGGTTAAGGGCTAGAGTTAGCGTTAGGGTGAGGGTGAGGTTTAGGTTTATAGTTAGGTTGGGGGGAGGGTTAGGTGAGGGTTAGGGTTAGGTTTAGTGTTAGTTTTAGGGTTAGGGTTAGGGTGAGGTTGAGTGTGAGGGTTGGGTTAGGGTTAGGCTTAGGCTTAGGGTTAGGCTGAGGGTGAGGGTGAGGGTTAGGTTTAGGGTGAGGTTTAAGGTTAGGATTAGGGTGAGGGATAGAATGAGCTTTAGGCTTAGGATTAGGGTTAGGATGAGGGCAAGGGTGAGTGTGAGGGTTAGGGTTAGCATTATGGCAAGGTTTAGGATTAGGGTTAGGTTTAGGGTTAGGGTGAGTGTTAGGGTTAGGGTTACGGTGAGGTTGAGGTTTTGGGTTAGGGTGAGGGTTAGGGTTAGGGTTAGGGTTAGGGTGAGGGTGAGGGTTAGGATTAGGGTTAAGTTTAGGGTTATTGTTAATGTTATGGTTAAGTTTTCGGTAAGGGTGAGGCTGAGGGTGAGGGTTAGGGTTAGGGTTAGGGTTAGGGTGAGGGTGAGGGTGAGGTTTAGGGTTAATATGAGCATGAGGTTTAGGGTTAGAGTAAGGGTTAGGGGGCGTGTTAGGGTGAGGGTTAGGGTTAGGTTTAGTGTTAGGGTTAGGATTATTGTTAGGGTTAGGATTAGAGTTATTGTGAGGGTGAGGGTGAGGGTGACTTTTAGGGTTAGGGTGATGGTGAGGTTTAGGGTTAGAGTTAGTGTTAGGGGGACAGTTAGGTGAGGGTTATGGTTAGGTTTAGTGTTAGGGTTAGGGTTAGGGTGAGGGTTAGTTTGAGGTTTAGGTTTAGGGTTAGGGTTAGGTTTAGGATTAGCGTTATGGTGAGGGTGAGTGTGAGGTTTAGGGTTAGGTTTAGGCTTAGGCTTAGGTTTAGGCTGTGGGTGAGAGTGGGGATGAGGATTAGTTTTTGGGTGATGGTTAGGGTTAATGTTAGGTTTAGTGTTATGATTAAGGTTAGGGTTAGGATTAGGCTTAGGGTGAGGGCTAGGGTGAGGGTGAGGTTTAGTGTGAGTTTTTGGCTTAGCCTGTAGGGTTAGGCTGATGGTTAGGTTGAAGGTGAGTGTTAGGGTTAGGGTGATGGTCAGGATTATGGTCAGGGTGAAGGTTAGGATGAGGGTTAGGGTTAGGGTGAGGGTGACGGTAAGAGTAAAGCTGCGGGTTAGGCTGAGAGTGAGGATTAAGGTAAGGTCTAGGTTTAGGGTTAGGGTTAGGGTTAGGGTGAGGGTGAGGTTAAAATTGATGCTTAGGTTTAGGGTTAGTGTGAGGTTTAGAATGAGGATGAGGGTTAGGGTTCGAGTGAGGGCTAGGTTGAGGGTTAAGATTAGGGTTATTCTTAGGGTGAGGTTTAATGTTAGGGTGATGGTTAGGGTTAGTGTGAGTGTTAGTGTTAGGGTTAGGGTTAGTGTTAGGGTGAGGGTAAGTGTTAGTTTCAGGGTTAGGTATAGGGTGAGGGTTATGGTTAGAATGAGGGTAAGGCTTAGGTTTAGTTATTGTTAGGTTAGGGTTAGGGTTACATTTATGGTGAGGGTGAGGGTTAGGGTTATGGTGTGGTTTATGTTTAGGGTTAGGATTAGAGTTAGGATTAGGGTGAGGGTGAAGTTTAGGGTTAGAGTTAGCGTTTGTGATAGGGTTAGGGTGAGGGTGAGGGTCAGTGTGAGTGTTAGGGTTAGGCTTAAGCTTAGGGTTAGGCTTAGGCTTAGACCGAGCCTGAGTGTGAGGGTTATGTTTAGGGTTAGGGTGAGGGTTAGGTTTAGGGTTAGGGTGAGAGTTAGGGTGAGGGTTAGTGATAATGTTAGGGGTAGGGTTAAGGTGAGGGTGACAGTAAGGGTAAAGGTGAGGGTTAGGATCAGGTTTAGATTGAAGGTGAGTGTGAGGGTTATGGTTAGGGGTAGGGTTACGCTTAGGGTTAGGGGGAGAGTTAGGTTTAGGGTTAGGGTTAGTGTTAGTGTTAGGGGTAGGGTTAGGGTGAGGGTTAGGGTGAAGGTGAGGATTAGGGTTAGGATTAGGATTAGGATTAAGTTGAGGGTGAGTGTTAGGGTTAGTGTTAGGGTTAGGGTTAGGTTGAGTGTGAGGGTTAGGTTTCGGGTTAGGGTGAGGTTTAGGGTTAGGCTTAGTGTTAGGGGTAGGGTTAGGTTGAGGGTTAGGATGAGGGTGAGGGTTAGGGTTAGGGTTAGGATTACGATTAGGGGTAGTGTTAGGGTGAGTGCTTCGGTTAGGCTTAGGTTTAGGATTAGGCTTAGCATTAAGCTGAGGGTGATGGTGAGGTTTAGGGTTAGGGTGAGATTCAGGGTGAGGGTGAGGGTTAGGCTTAGGGTTACGATTAAGATTATGGTAAGGGTTAGGTTGAGTGTGAGGGTTAGGGTTAGGGTTAGGGTGACAGTATGTATTAGGGTGAGGGTTATATTTAGAGTGAAGAATATGGTTAGGATGAGGGTTAGGGTTAGGGTTATTGTTAGGGTTAGGATTGGGGTTATGGTTACGGTCAGGATCAGGGTTGAGGTTTAGGTTTAGGGTTAGGGTTAGAGTTTGGGTTAGGGTTAGGGTTAGTGTTAGGTCTATGGTTAGGTTGTGGTTTAGGGTGAGGTTGAGGGTTAGGGTTAAGGTTAGGTTTAGGACTAGGGTTAAGGTGAGGGTGAGTGTGAGGGTTAGGATTAGGGTTTGGGTTAGCATTAGAGTTAGGGTGAGGGTGAGGATGAGAGTTAGGGTTAGGGTGAGGGTTGGGGTTAGGGTTAGAGTAACGGTTAGGGTGAGGGTTAGGCTTAGGCTTAGGTTTAGGGTGTGGGTTAGGGTGAGGGTGAGAGTTAGGGTGAGGGTTAGGCTGAGGGTGACGGTGAGGGTTAGTGTTAGGGTTAGGGCTGGGGTTAGGCTTAGGCTTAGTATTAGGCGGAGGGTGAGGGTGAGGGTGAGCTTTAGGGTTAGCTGAGGGCGAGTTTTAGGGTTAGATTAAGCATTAGATTGAGGGCTAGTTTGAGGGTTAGGGTTAGGGTTAATGTTAGGTTTAGGGTGATGGTGAGTGTGAGGGTTAGGTTTAGTCTTAGTCTTAGGCTTAGGCTCAAGGCCAAGCATGAGGTTGAGTGTGAGGGTTAGGTATAGTGTCAGGGTTAGGGTTTTAGGGTTAGGGTGAGGGTTATGATGAGGTTTAGGGTTAGGATGAGGGTTAGGGTGAGGGCTAGAGAGAGGGTGAGCCTTATGGTTAGCATTAGGGTGAGGTTTAGGGTTTGGGTTATTGTTAGTGTTAGGGTTAGAGTTAAGTTCAGAGTTAGGGTGAGGGTGAGGATTAGGTTTAGGGTTAGGGTGAGATTTAGGGTTACGGTTAGGGTGAGGGTGAGGGTTAGGGTTAGGGTTAGGGTGAGTTTTAGGATGAGGTTTAGGGTTAGGATTAGGGTTAGGGTGAGGGCTAGGGTGAGGTTTAGTGTTAAAGTTAGGGTTAGGGGGAGGGTTAGGGTGAGGGTTAGGGTTAGGTTTATTGTTAGGGTAAGGGTGAGGGTTAGGTTGATGTTTAGGGATAGGTTTAGGGTTAGGATTAGGGTTAGGGTGAGGCTGATTGTGAGGGTTAGGGCTATGATTAGGCTTCGGCTTAGACTAAGGCTGAGGGTGAGTGTGGGGTTGAGGATTAAGATTAGGGTGATAGTTAGGGTTATGGTTAGTGTTATTGTTTGGGTTAGGGTTAGAGTTACTGTGTGGGTGAGGGTGCGGGTGAGGTTTAGGTGTACGGTGAGGTTTGGGGTTATGGTTACGGTTTGTGTTAAGGTGAGGGTGAGGGTGAGGTTTAGGGTTAGAGTTGGGATTAGGGGGAGGATTAGGGGGGAGGTTTACTGTTAGGGTTAGTGTTATGGTTTGGGTGAGGCTTAGGATTAGGGTTAGGGTTATTATTAGGGTAAGGTTTATGTTTATGGTTATGGTTAGGTTGAGGGTTAGAGTTAGGGTTAGGGTGAGTTTTAGGGTTTGAGTTAGGGTGAGGGTGAGGGTGAGGTTTAGGGTTAGAGTCAGGGTTAGGATCAGCATTAGGTTGAGGGTTAGGTTTAGAGTTAGGATTAGGGTTAGGGAGAATGTGAGTGTGTGAGATAGGGTTAGATTTAGGTTTGGGCTTAGGGTTAGGCTGAGGAAAAGTGTGTGTGTGTTAGGGTTAGGGTTAGGTTTAGGTTTAGGCTTAGGCTGAGAGAGAGGGTGAGGGGTAGGGTTACGGTTAGGGTTAGGGTTAGGGTTAGTGTGAGAGTTATGGTTCGGGTTAAGTTTAGGGTTAGGGTGAAGGTTTGGGTAAGGGTTACTGTGAGGGTGAGGGTGAGGGTTAGGTTGAGGGTTAGGGTAAGGGTTAGGGTTAGGGTCAGGGTGAGGGTGAGGGTTAGGGTTAGGTTTAGGGTGAGGGTTAGGTTTAGGATTAGGGTTAGAGTGAGGCTAAGGGTGAGGTTTAGAGTTAGGGTTAGTGTTAGATTTAGGGTTAGGGTGACGTAAGGGTTAGGCTTAGGGTTAGGATTAGGATTAGGGTAAGGTTTAGGTGAGTGTGAGGGTTAGGGTTAGGGTTAGGGTTAGGCTTAGGGTTAGGCTGAGGGTGAGGGTGAGGTTGAGGTTTAGGGTTAGGGGGATGGTTAGGGTTAGGGTGAGGGTGCGGTTTAGGGGTAGAATTAGGGTTATGGTGAGGTTTAGGGTGATTGTTAGGGTTAGTGTGAGCGGTAGTGTTAGCGTTAGGGTTAGTGTTAGGGTGAGGGTAAATATTAGGCTGAGGGTTAGGCTTAGGGTGAGGGTTAGGGTTAGGGTTAGGTTTATACGGGTACGGTGAGGGTGAGGGTGTGGGTTAGGTTTAGGGTTAGGATGAGGTTTAGGTTTCGGGTTCATGTTAGCGTTAGGGTTAGGGTGAGGGTGAGGTTTAGGGTTAGAGTTAGGGTTAGTGTTAGGGTTAGGGATAGGGTGAGGGTTAGGGTTAGTCTTAGGATTAGGCTTAGGCTTAGGCCGAGCATGAGGGGGAGGGTTAGGGTTCGGTTAGGGTGAGGTTTAGGGTTAGGGTTAGCGAGAGTGTTAGGATGAGGTTTACAGTTAGGATTAGGTTTAAGGTGAGGGCTAGGGTGAGGGTTAGGGTGAGGGTTAGGGTTAGGATAGGCTTAGGTATATGATTTGGGTTAGGGTGAGGGTGAGTGTGAGGGTTAGGGTTGGGTTAGGCTTAGGGTTAGTGTGAGGGTTAGGGTTATGTTTTGGGTTAGGGTGAGGGTGAGGCTGAGGATTAGGTTTAGGTTTAGGGTTTGGTTTGGGGTTAGGGTTTGTGTTAGGGTTAGGGATAGGGTTAGGGTTATGGTGAGGGTTAGGGTTTGTGTTAGGGTTAGGGTTAGCGTTAGGGTTACGGTGAGGGTTAGGGTTAGGGTTAGGGTTCAGTTAGGGTTAGGCTGAGGGTGAGGGTTGGGTTGAGGATTAGGGTTAGGGTTAAGGTTAGGGTTAGGGTTAGGTTAGGGTTAGGATTATTGTTAGTGTTATGGTGAGGGTTAAGTTTGCAGGTAGGGTGAGGCTGAGGGTGAGGGTTATGGTTAGGTTGAGGGTTAGGGTTAGGGTTACTGTTATTGTTAGGGTTAGTGTTAGAGTTACAGTGAGGTTGAGGGTGAGGGTGAGGATTAGGGTTAGGGTTAGTATTAGGATTAAGTTTAGGGTTAGGTTTAGGGTGAGGGTGAGGTTTATGGTTAGAGTTAGGGTTTGGGGGAGGGTTACGGTGAGGTTTAGGGTTAGGGTTAGTGTTAGGGTTAGGGTGAGGGTGAGGGTTAGGTTGAGGTTTAGAGATAGGATTACCTTTAGGACTAGGGTTAGGGTGAGGGTGAGTGTGAGGGTTAGGCTGAGGCTTAGGCTGAGGCTGAGGGTTAGGCTGAGGGTGAGGTTGGAGGAGAGTATTAGGGTTAGGGTGATGGTTCGGGTTAAGGTTAGTGTAATTGTTAGTGTTAGGGTTAGAGTTACAGTGAGGGTGAGGGTGCGGGTGAGGGTTAGGTTTAGATTTAGGGTGGGGTTTAGGGTTAAGGTTAGGGTTAGAATGAGGGTGAGCTTTAGAATTAGGGTTAAGGTGAGGGAAAGGGTAAGGGTGAGGTTTGGGGTTAGGTTTAGGGTGAGATTTAGGTTTAAGGTGAGGGTTAGGGTTAGTGTGAGGTTTAGTGTTAGGATTAGGATTAGTGTTAGGGTGAGGGTAAGTGTTAGGGTGAGGGTATGGGTTAGGGTGAGGGTAATGGTTAGGGTGAGGTTTAGGATTAGGGTTAGCGTTATTGTTAGGATTAGGTTTAGTGTTAAGGTTAGGTTGAGAATGAGGGTGAGGTTTAGGGTTAGGGTTAGGGTGAGGTTTAGGGTTTGGGTTAGTGTTAGAGTTAGGGTTAGGGTGAGGGTGAGGTTTAAGGTTAGAGTAAGGGTTAGGGTGAGGGTTGGGTTGAGGGTTAGGGTTAGGGTTATTGTTAGGGTTAAGGTTAGGGTGAGAGTTAGGGGTGGGTTAGGGTTAGGGATAGGATTAGGTTTAGGGTGAGGGTAAGTGTTTGTGTTAGGGTTAGGTTTAGTTTTAGGCTTAGGGTTAGGCTGAGGGTGAGGTTGAGGGTGAGGGTTAAGTTTAGGGGAAGGGTTAGGATTAGGGTTAGGGTTAGGATTAGGGTTAGGGTAAGGGCTAGTGTGAGATTTAGGGTTAGCGTTAGGGTGAAGCTTAGGGTTAGGTTAGGGTTAAGGGTAGGGTGAGGGTGAGGTTTAGGGTTAGAGTTAGGGTTAGGCTGAGGCTGAGGGTGAGGGTTAGGGTTAGGGTTAGTGTTAGGTTTAGGGTTAGGGTTAGGGTGAATGTTAGGCAGTGGGTGAGGGTAGGGTTAGGGTTAGGATTAGGATTAGGTTTAGGGTTAGGGTGAGTGTGAGGGTTAGGGTTAGAGTTAGGGTTAGGCTTAGGGTTAGGCTGATGGTTAGGGTGAGGGTGAGGGTTAGGGTTAGGGTCAGGGTTAGTTTTAGGGTAATGGGGATTGTTAGGATGAGGATTAGGGTTAGGATTAGAGTTAGGGTGAGGGCTAGGGGAGGGTGAGGTTGAGGTTTAGGGTTAGGGTAAGGTTTAGGTTTAGGGTTAGGTTTAGGGGTAGGGTGAGGGTGAGGTTTAGGGTTAGAGTTAGGGTTAAGGTGAGGCTGAGGGTGAGGGTTATGCTTCGGGTTAGCATTAATATTAGGGTCAGGTTTAGGCGGAGTCTTAGGATGAGGGTTAGTTTTAGGATTAGGGTTAGGGTGAGCATGATAGTGAGGGTGAGGGTTAGATTGAGGATTAGTGTTAGGGTTAGTGTGAGGTTTACAGGGAGGATGAGTGTTAGGGTTAGGGTTAGGGCTAGGGTTAGGTTGAGGTTTAGGGTTAGTGTTAGAGTGAGGTTTGGGGTTAGGGTGATGGATAGTGTTAGTTTGAGGCTTAGTGTTCGGGTTACGGTTATTGTTAAGGTGAGGATAAATGTTAGGGTGAGGGTTAGGTTTAGGGTTAGGGTAATGGTTAGGGTTAGTGTTAGGGTTAGGTTTAGTGGTTTTGTTAGGTTTAGGGTTAGGGTTAAGGTTACTGTGAGGGTGAGGGTTAGGTTTAGGGTTAGGATTAGGATTAGGGTTAGGGTTAGGTTGAGGGTGTTAGGGTGAGGGTTAGGGTTACGGTGAAGGTTATGCTTAGGTTGAAGTTCAGGGTTAGGGTTAGGGTTACGTTGAGCATGAGGGTTAGGCGTAGGTTGAGGGTTAGGGTTGGGGTTCAGGTTAAGGTGAGGTTAGGGTTAGAGTTAGTGTGAGGGTAGTGTTAGGGTTAGGGTTAGTGTTAGGGTGAGGGTAAGTGTTAGGTTGAGGTTTAGGGTTAGGGTGAGGATTATGATTAGGGTGAGTGTTAGGGTTATTGTTAGGGTTAGGTTTAGGTTTAGAGTTAGGGTTAGGGTTATTGTGAGATTTAGGGTTGGATTTAGGTTTAGTGTTAGGGTTAGTGTTAGGGTGAGGGTTAGACTTAGGCTTAGGCTTAGGCTTAGGCTTAGGCAGAACATGAGGGTGAGGGTTTGGGTTAGGGTTAGGGTGAGGGTTAGGGTTATGGTTAGTGTCAGGTTTAGGATGAGCTTTAGGGTTAGCTTTAGGGTTAGGGTGAGGGCTAAGTTGAGGGTTAGGGTTAGTGTTAGGGCTAGGGATAGGGTTATGTTTACGAATAGGGTTAGGGTGAGGGTGAGTGTGAGGCTTAGTGTTAAGGTTAGGGTTAGGCTTAGAGTTAGGGTGAGGGTTAGGGTTTGGGTTATAGGGTGCAGGTGAGGCTGAGGTTTAGGGTTAGGTTTAGGTTTAGATTTAGGGTTAGGTTTAGTGTTAGGGTTAGTGTTAGTGTTAGGGTTAGGTTTAGGCTTAGGGTTAGGGTTAATGTTAGTGTTATGGTTAGGGTTAAGTTTGCAGTGCGGGTGAGGCCGAGGGTGAGGTTTAGAGTTAGGGCTAGGGTTAGGGTTAGTATTATTGTTAGGGTTAGGGCTAGAGTTATGGTGAGGTTGAAGGTGAGGGTGAAGGTTAGGGTTAGGTTGAGTTTTAGGGTTAGGATTAGGATAAGGGTGAGGTTGAGTTTTAGGGTTAGATTTAGGGTTAGGGTTAGGGTTAAGGTGAGGTTTCCGGTTAGGGTTAGTGATGGGGTTATGATGAGGGTTAGGTTTAGGTTTAGAGTTAGGGTTAGGGTGAGGCTGAGTGTGAGGGTTAGGGTTAGTGTTAGGTTTAGGGTTAAGGTTAGGGTGAGGGTTAGGGTGAGGGTGAGGTGAGGGTTAAGGTTAGGATTAGGATTAGGGTTAGATTTAGGGTGAGTGTGAGGGTTAGGGTTACGGTTAGTATTAGGGTTAGGCTTAGGGTTAGGCTGAGGGTGAGTGTGAGTGTGAGGCTTAGGGTTAGGGTGAAGGTTAGGGTTAGGGTTATGGGGAGGGTTAGGATGATTGTTAGGGTTAGGATTAGGGTTAGGTTGAGGGCTAGGGTGAGGGTGAGGTTTAGCGTTAGGGTTAGGGTTAGGGTGAGGGTGAGTTTTAGGGTTAGAGTTAGGCTTAAGTTGAGGCTGAATGTGAGTGTGAGGGTTAGGGTTAATATTAGGATTAGGGTAAGGGTTAGGGTTAGGGTTAGGATTATGCTTAGGGTTACACTGAGGGTGAGGGTGAGGGTGAGAGTAAGGGTTAGGATTAGGGTTAGTGTGAGGGTGAGTGTGTGTGTTAGAGTTGGGTTTAGGGTTATGCTTTGGGTTAGGATGAGTGTGAGGTTGAGGGTGATGGTTTGGGTTAATGTCAGGATTAAGGTAAGGGTTACAGGGAGGGTTAGGATGAGGGTTAGGGTTAGGATTAGTGTTAGGGTGAGGACTAGGCTGAGGGTGACCTTTAGGTTTAGGGTTAGGTTGAGAGTTATGGATAGGGTTAGGGTGAGAGTTAGGATTCGTTTTAAGTTTATGTTTAGGGTGAGGGTTAGGGTAAGTGTTAAGGTGAGGTTGAGGGTGAGGGTTAGGGTTAGGTTGAGGTTTAGGGTTAGGATTAGGGTTAGGGTGAGGGTGAGGGTGAGTGTTAGGGTTAGTGTTAGGGTGAGGGTTAGGATGATGTTTAGGATTAGCTTTAGGGTGAGGGCTAGGCTGAGGGTGAGGTTTAGGGTTAGGTTTAGGGTGAGGTTTAGGTTTAGGGTTAGGGTTAGGTTTAGGGTGAGGGTGAGGTTTAGGTTTAGAGTTAGGGTAAGGGTGAGGCTGAGGTTGAGGGTTAAGTTTAGGGTTAGTGTTAGAGTTAGGGTTAGGGTGAGGGTTAATGTGAGGGTGAGGGTTAGGCTTACGGTTAGGATTAGGTTTAGGGTAATGTTTAGGGTGAGTGTGAGGTATAGTGTTAGGGTTGGGCTTAGGCTTAGAATTAGGTTGAGGGAGAGGATGAGGGTGAGGTTTAGCTTTAGGTTGAGGGTTAGGTTTAGGGTTAGCTTGAGAGTTAGGTTTCAGTTTAAGTTTAGAGTTAGGGTGAGGGTTAGGTTTAGGGAACTGTGAGGGTGATGATTAGGGTTAAGTTGAGAGTTAGGTTTAGGGTTAGGGTTAGGGTGAGGGTTTGGATTAGGATTAGGGTGAATGTTAGGATGAGGATTAGGCTTACAATTAGGGTTAGGTTGAGGGCTAGGGTGAGGGTGAGGATTAGGATTAGTGTTAGTGTAAGGTTTAAGGTTAGGGTCAGGTTTAGGGTGAGGGTTAGGATGAGGGTTAGGGTTATGGTGAGGGTGAGGGTTAGGGTTAGGGTGAGGGTTAGGGTTAGGATTTTAGGGTTAGGGTGAGGGTGAGTGTTAGCTGTAGGGTTAGTGTTAGGGTTAGGTTTAGGGTTAGGATTAGTGTTATTGTTAGGGTTAGGGTTAGATTTATGGTGATGGTGAGAGTGATGGTGAGGGTGAGGTTTAAGTTTAGGTTTAGGGTGAGGTTTAGGTTTGGGGTTAGGTTTAGGGTTAGGGTGAGGGTGAGGTTTAGGGTTAGTTGGAGCATTAGGTCGAGGGTTAGGTTGAGGCTTAGTTTTAGGGTTAAGGTTAGGGTGAGGGTTAGGTTGAGGTTTAGGGTTAATGTTAGAGTTAGGTTTAGGATTAGGGTTAGGGTGAGGGTGTGAGGGTTAGGGTTAGGTTTAGTATTAGGCTTAGGGTTAGGCTGAGGGTGAGGGTGGGGGTGAGGATTAGAGTTAGGGTGATGTTTAGGGTTAGGGTTAGGGTGAGGGTTAGGATGAGGGTTAGGATTAGGGTTAGGGTGAGGAGTAGGGTGAGGGTGTGGGTTAGGGTAAATGTTAGGCTTAGGTTTAGGCTGAGGATTTGGTTGAGGATAAGGGTTAGGGTGAGTTTTAGTGTTAGGGTTAGTATTAGAGTTAGGGTTAGAGTGAGGGTGAGGTTTAGGGGTAGAGTTAGGGTTAGGGTTAGGGTTAGGTTTAGGGTCAGGGTTAGGGTGGGGGTTACAGTAAAGGTAAAGGTGAGGGTTAGACTAAGGGTAAGGGTTAATGTAATGGTGAGGGTTAGGGTCAGGGTGAGGGTTAGGGTTAGGGTTAGAGTGAGGGTGAGGGTTAGATTGAGGATAAGTGTTAGGGTTAGTGTTAGGGTGAGCTTAGGGTTTGGGTGAGGGTTATGGTTAGGGTGAGGGTGAGGGTTAGGGTTATTGTTAGCGTTAGGGTTAGGCTTATGGTGAGGGTAAGTCTTAGGATGAGGGTAAGGGTTAGGGTGAGGATTATGGTTATGGTTAGGGTTAGGGTTGTTGTTAGGGTTAGAATTACAGTTAGAGTTAGGTTTAGGGTGAGGGTAAGGGTGAGATTTAGGGTTCGAGTTAATGTTAGTGTTAGGTTTAGGGTTAGGGTTCGGGTTAGGTTGCGGGTTAGGGTTATGATTAGTGTCAGGTTTAGGATGAAGTTTAAGGTTAGGGTTAGGGTGAGGGTGAGGGGTAGGGTTAGGGTAAGTGTTAGGGTTAGGGATAGGGTTAGGTTTAGGTTTAGGGTTAGGGTGAGGGTGAGTGTGAGGCTTAGGTTTAGGGTTAGGGTTAGGCTTAGAGTTAGAGTGACGGTTAGGGTGTGGTTTAGGGTGCAGGTGAGGTTGAAGATTAGGGTTAGGTTTAGGGTTAGATTCAGGGTTAGGTTTAGGTTTGGGGTTAGTGTTAGTGTTAGTGTTAGGGTTAGGTTTAGGGTTAGGCTGAGGGTGATTGTGGGGGTGAGGATTAGACTTAGAGTTAGGTTTAGGTTTATGGTTAGGGTTAATGTTATTGTTATGTTTAGGGTTAAGTTTGCGGTGAGGGTGAGGATGAGGGTGAGGGTGAGGGTTAGGGTTAGGGTTAGTATTATTGTTAAGGTTAGGGCGAGAGTTACAGTGAGGTTGAGGGTGAGGGTGAAGTTTAGGGTTAAGGTAAGTTTTAGGGTTAGGGTTAGGGTTAGGGTGAGGGTGAGGGTGAGGTTTAGGGTTAGAGTTAGGGTTAGGGTTAGGGTTAGGGTGAGGTTTCGGGTTAGGGTTAAGGTTGGGGTTATGGTGAAGGTGAGGTTTAGGGTTAGAGTTAGGGTTAGGGTGAGGCTGAGGGCGAGGGTTAGGGTTAGGGTTAGTGTTAGGCTTAGGGTTAGGTTTAGGGTGAGTGTTAGGGTGAGGGTTAGGGTGAGGGTGAGTTTTAGGATTAGAGTTAGGCTTAAGGTGAGGCTGAGGGTGAGGGTGAGGGTTAGGGTTAGGATTAGGTTTAGGGTAAGGGTTAGGGTGAGTGTGAGTGTTAGGATTAGGGTTAGGATTAGGCTTAGGATTACACTGAGGTTGAGGCTCAGGGTGAGGGTAAGGGTTAGGTTTAGGGTTAGGGTGAGGGTGAGGGTTATGGTAAGGGTTAGGGGGAAGTTTAGGATGAGGGTTAGGGTTAGGATTAGGGTTAGGGTGAGGTCTAGGGTGAGGGTGAGGTTTAGGGTTAGGGTTAGGGTGAGCTTTAGGGATAGGGATAGGGTTAGGGTGATAGTTAGGATTTGTGTTAATTATATGTATTGGGTGAGAGTTAGGTAAGGGTTACGGTGAGGGTGAGGGTGAGGGTTAGGTTTAAGTTGAGGGGTAAGGTTAGGATTAGGGTTTGGGTGAGGGGTAGGGTGAGGGGTAGGGTTATTGTTAGGGTGAGGGTTAGGATGAGGGTTAGGATTAGGCTTAGGGTGAGGGCTAGGCTGAGGGTGAGGTTTAGGGTTAAGATTAGGGTGAGGTTTAGGATTAGGGTTAGGGTGAGAGTGAGGTTTAGGTTTAGAGTTAGGGTAAGGGTGAGGCTGAGGATGAGGGTTAGGGTTAGAGTTAGTGTTAGAGTTAGTATTAGGGTGAGGGTTAAGGAGAGTGTGAGGGTTAGGCTTAGTGTTATATTTAGGTTTAGGGTAATGTTTAGGGTGAGTGTGAGGTATAGGGTTAGGGTTAGGCTTAGGCTTAGGGTTAGGCTGAGGGAGAGGGTGAGGGTTAGCTTTAGGTTGACGGTTAGGGTTAGGGTTAGCTTAAGAGTTATGTTTCAAGTTAAGTTTAGGGTTAGAGTGAGGGTTAGGATTAGGGTTATGGTGAGGGTGATGTTTAGGGTTAGGTTGAGAGTTTGCGTTAGGGTTAGGGTGAGGGTTAGGGTTAGGGTTAGAGTGAGGTTTAGGATGAGGATTAGGTTTACGATTAGTGTTAGGTTGAGGGCTAGGGTGAGGGTGAGGCTTAGGGTTAGAGTTAGGGTAAGGTTTAAGGTTAGGGGTTGGTTTAGGGTGAGGGTTAGGATGAGTGTTAGGGTTACGGTGAGGGTGAGGGTTAGGGTTAGGGTGAGGGTTAGGGTTAGGATTAGGGTTAGGTTGAGGGTGAGATTTAGCATTAGGGTTAGGGTTAGGGTTAGGTTTAGGGTTAGGATTAGTGGTATTGTTAGGGTTAGGGTTTGAGTTATGGTGAGGGTGAGGGTGAGTGTGAGGGTGAGGGTTAGGTTTAGGGTTAGGGTGAGGTTTAGGTTTAGGGTTAGTTGGAGGCTTAGGTCGAGGGTTAGGTTTAGGGTTCGTTTAGGGTTAAGTAAGGGTGAGGGTTAGGTTGAAGTTTAGGATTACTATTAGAGTTAGGGTTAGGAATAGGTTTAGGCTGAGGGTGAGGGTGGGGGTGAGGATAAGAATTAGGGTGATGGTTAGGGTTAGGGTTAGTTTGTGAATTAGGATGAGGGTTAGGGTTAGGATTAGGTTTCAGGTGAGGGCTAGGGTGAGGGTGTGGGTTAGGGTAAGTGTTAGGCTTAGGCTTATGGTTAGGCTGTGCATTTGGTTGAGGATAAGGGTTAGGGTTATGTTAGGGTATGGTTTAGTGTTAGGGTTAGAGTTAGGGTTAGAGTGAGGGTGAGGTTTAGGGGTAGAGTTAGGGTTAAGGTGAGGGTTAGGGTTAGGGTTAGGCTTAGGCTTAGGGTTAGGATGAGGGAGAGGGTGAGGGTTAGCTTTAGCTTGTCCGTTAGGGTTAGGGTTAGCTTGACAGTTAGGGTTCAGGTTAAGTTTAGGGTTAGGGTGAAGGTTAGGGTTAGGGTTACAGTGAGGGTGCTGTTTAGGGTTAGGTTGAGGGTTAGGTTTAGGGTTAGGGTGAGGGATAGGATTAGGGTTAGGGTGAGGGTTAGGATGAAGATTAGGGTTAAGATAAGGTTTAGGTTGAGGGCTAGGGTGAGGGTGAGGATTAAGGTTAGTGTTAGGGTAAGGTTTAAGGTTAGGGTTAGGTTTAGGGTGAGGGTTAGTATGAGGGTTAGGGTTATGGTGAGGGTGAGGTTTAGGGTTAGGGTGTGGGTCAGTGTTAGGATTAGGGTTAGGGTATGGCTGAGTGTTAGCATTAGGGTTAGGGTTAGGGTTAGGGTTAGGATTAGTGTTATGGTTAGGGTTAGGGTTTGAGTTATGGTGAGGGTGAGGGTGAGGGTGAGGGTTAGATTTCGGGTTAGGGTGAGGTTTAGGTTTAGGGTTAGGATTAGGGTTAGGGTGAGGATAAGGTTTAGGGTTAGGTTTAGGGTTAGTTGGAGGGTTAGGTCGAGGGTTAGGGTTAGGGTTAATTTTAGGGTTAAGGTTAGGGTGAGGGTTAGGTTGAGGTTTAGGATTAGTGTTAGAGTTAGGGCTAGGATTAGGGTTAGGGTGAGGGTGTGTGTGAGGGTTAGGGTTAGGCTTAGGCTTAGGCTTATGGTTAGGCTGAGGGTGAGGGTGGGGCTGAGGATTAGATTTAGGTTGATGGTTAGCGTTACGGTTAGGGTGAGGGTTAGGATTAGGATTAGGGTTGGGTGAGGGCTAGGGTGAGGATGTGGGTTAAGGTAAGTGTTAGGCTTAGGGTTAGGGTTAGGCTGAGCGTTTGGTTGAGGATAAGGTTTAGAGTTAGGGTTAGGGTGAGGTTTAGTGGTAGGGTTAGGGTTAAGTGAGGGTGAGGTTTAGGGGTAGAGTTAGGGTTAGGGTGAGGGTTAGAGTTATGGTCAGGATTAGGGTGGGGGTTACTGTAAGGGTAAAGGTGAAGGTTAGACTGAGGGTGAGGGTTATGGTAAGGGTGAGGGTTAGGGTTAGGGTGAGGGTTAGGGTTAGGGTTAGAGTGAGGGTGAGGGTTAGATTGAGGATAAGTGTTAGGGTTATTGTGAGGTTTAGGGTAAGGATGAGGGTTAGGGTTAGGGTGAGGGCTAAGGTGAGGGTTAGGTTTAGGATTAGTGTTAGGGTGAGCTTTAGGATTAGGGGGATGGTTAGGGTTAGTTTGAGGGTTAGTGTTAAGGTTAGGGTTAGTGTTAGGGTGAGGGTAATTGTTAGGCTGAGGGTTAGTTTTAGGGTGAGGCTTGTGGTTAGGGTGAGGCTTAGGGTTAGGTTTAGGGTTATTGTTAGCGTTATTTTTAGGGTTATGATTACGGTGAGGGTGAGGGTGAGGTTGAGGGTGAGGGTTAGTGTTAGGGGAAGTGTTAGGATGAGGGTTGGGGTTAGGATTAGGGTTAGTTAAGGGCTAGGGTAAGGGTGAGCTTTAGGGTTAGCGTTAGGGTGAAGTTTAGGGGTTGGGTTAGGTTTAGGGTGAGGGTGAGGTTTAGAGTTAGAGTTAGGTTTAAGGTGAGGCTGAGGGTGAGGGTTAGGGTTAGGGTTACTGTTAGGTTTAGAGTTAGGTTTAGGGTGAGGTTTAGGCTGAGGGTGAGGGTTAGGGTTAGGTTTAGGATTTGGTTTAAGGGTAGGGTTAGGGTGAATGTGAGGGTTAGGGGTAGGGTTAGGGTTAGGGTTAGGCTTAGGGTTAGCCTGAGGTTTAGGGTGAGGGTGAGGGTTAGGTTTAGGGTGAGGGTTAGGTTTATGGTTATGGGGAGGGTTAGAATGAGTGTCAGGGTTAGTATTAGGGTTAGGGTGAGGGCTAGGGTGAGGGTCAGGTTTAGGGTTAGGGTGAGGGTGAGGTTTCAGTTTGGGTTAGGTTTAGGGTTAGGGTGAGGGTGAGGTTTAGGGTTAGAGTTAAGGTTAAGATGAGGTTGACGGTGAGGGTTAGTGTTAGGGTTAGGATTAGGATTAGGGTAAGGTTTAGGGTGATTTTGAGGGTTAGGGTTAGGGTTTGGGTTTGGCTTAGGGTTACACTGTGGGTGAGGGTGAGGGTGAGGTTTAGGGTTAGGATTAGGGTTCGGGTGAGTGTGAGTGTGTGTGTTAGGGTTAGGTTTAGGGTTAGGTTTAGGGTTAGGCTGATTGTGAGGGTGAGGGTGAGTTTCAGTTTTAGTTTGAGGGTAAGGTTACAGGTTAGGGGGAGAGTTCGGATGAGGGTTAGGGTTAGGATTAGGGTTAGGGTGAGGGCTAAGGTGAGGTTGAGGTTTAATGTTAGGGTTAGTGTGAGAGTTAGTGTTAGGGTTAGTGTGAGAGTAGGATTCAGGTTAAGTTTAGGGTTAAGGTGAGGGTTAGGGTAAGGGTTACGGTGAGGTTGAGGGTTAGGGTTAGGTTGAGGTTTAGGGTTAAGATTAGGGTTAGGGTGAATATGAGGGTTAGGGTTAGGTAAGGGTTACGGTGAGGGTGAGGGTTAGGTTGAGGGTTAGGGTTCGGATTTGTGTTAGGGTGAGTGCAAGGGTGAGGGTGAGGGTTAGGGTAAGGGTTTGGCTTAGGCTTAGTTTTAAGCTGAGCGTGAGGTTGAGGGTGAGAGTTAGGGTTAGGGTTAATGTGAGGTTTAGTGTTAGTTTTAGGGTTACAGTTAGGATTAGGGTGAGGGTGAGGTTTAGGTTTAGAGTTAGTGTTAGTTTGAGTGTTAGGGTTAGGATGAGGGTTAGGGTGGGGGTGACATTAAGGGTAACGTGAGGGTTAGGTTGAGGGTGAGGGTTACGATAAGGGTGTGGTTTAGGTTTAGAGTGAGGCTTAGGGTTAGGGTTAGGGTGAGGGTGTGGGTTAGACTGAGGATTAGTGTTAGGGTTAGTGTGAGGTTTACCGTGAGGATGAGTCTTAGGGTTAGGGTTAGGGCTAGGGTTAGGTTGAGGTTTAGGGTTAGTTTTAGGGTGAGGTTTAGGGTTAGGGTGATGGTTAGGGTTAATGTGAGTCTTAGTGTTCGGGTTACGATTAGTGTTAAGGTGAGGGTAATTGTTAGGGTGAGGTTTAGTTTTAGGGTGAGGGTAATGGTTAGGGTGAGGGTTAGGGTTAAGGTTAGGGTTTTTGTTAGGATTATGGTTTGGGTTACTGTTACTGTGAGGGTGATTGTTAGCGATAGGATTAGGATTAGTATTAGGGTTAGTGTTAGGATGAGGGTAAGTGTTAGGGTGAGGGTTAGGGTGAGGGTGAGGGTTATGGTTATGGTGATGGTCAGGGTTAGGGTTAGGGTTACATTGAGCGTGAAGGTTAGGGTTAGGTTGAGGGTTAGGTTTAGGGTTAGGGTTCGGGTGAGTTTAGGGTTAGGCTTAGTGTGAGGGTTAGTGTTAGGGTTAGGGTTAGTGGTAGGTGAAGGTAAGTGTTAGTGTGAGGTTTAGGGTTAGGGTGAGGATTATGTTTAGGGTGAGGGTTAGGGTTATTGTTAGGGTTAGGGTTAGGGTTAGAGTTAGAGTTAGGGTGAGGATAAGATTTAGGGTTAGAGTTAGGGTTAGGGTGAGTGTGAGGGTTAGGGTTAGGCTTAGGCTTAGGCCAAGCATGAGGTTGAGGGTTAGGGTTATGGTTAGTGTCCGTTTAAGGATGAGGTTTCGGCTTAGGTTAGGGTTAGGGTGAGGGCTAGTGTTAGGGTTAGGATGAGGGCTAGGGTTAGGGTTAGGGTGAGGGTTAGGGTTAGGGATAGGTTTAGGGTTAGGTTTAGGGTTAGGGTGAGGGTGAGTATGAGGCTTAGGGTTAGGGTTAGGATTAGGCTTAGACTTAGGGTGAGGGTTAGGGTTAGAGTTTCACTTAGGGTGCAGGTGAGGCTGAGGATTAGGTTTAGGTTTAGGGTTAGATTTAGGGTTAGGTTTAGGGTTAGGTTTAGTGTTAGGTTTAGGGTTACGGTGAGGGTTAGGGTGAGGGTTAGGGTTAGGGATAGTGTTAGGTTTAAGATTAGGGTTAGGGTTAGGGTGAGTGTGAGGGGTAGGGTTAGGGTGAGTATTAGGGTTAGGCTTAGGTTTTGGCTGAGGCTGAGGGTGAGTGTGAGGATTAGGGTTAGTGTGAGGGTTAGGGTTAGGATTATGGGGAGGGTTAAGATGATTGTTAGATTTAGGATTAGGGTTAGGATGAGGGCTAGGTTGAAGGTGAGGTTTAGAGTTAGGGTTAGGGTTAAGGTGAGGGTGAGTTTTTAGGTTAGAGTTAGGCTTAAGGTGAGGCTGAGGGTGAGGGTGAGTGTTAGGGTTAGGATTAGGATTAGGGTAAGGGTTAGGATGACTTTGAGTGTTAGGGTTAGGGTTAGGGTTATGCTTAGGGTTACACTGAGGGTGAGGGTGAGGGTGAGAGTAAGGGTTAGGTTTAGGGTTAGGTTGAGGGTGAGTGTGTGTGTTAGGGTTAGGTTTAGTGTTAGGCTTAGGCTTAGGTTGAGGGCTAGGTTGAGGGTGATCTTTAGGGTTAGGATTAAGGTGAGGTTGAGGATTAGGGTTAAGTTTAGGTTTGGGGTGAGGGTGAGGTTTAGGTTTAGAATTAGGGTAAGTGTGAGACTGAGGGTGAGGGTTAGGGTTAGGGTTAGTGTTAGAGGTAGGGTTAGGGTGAGGGTTAAGGTGAGGGTGAGGGTTAGGCTTAGGTTTAGGTTTAGGTTTAGGGTAATAGTTAAGGTGAGTGTGAGGTTTAGGGTTAGGGTTAGGCTTAGGCTTAGGTTAAGGCTGAGGGAAAGGGTGAGTGTTAGTTTAGGTTGACGGTTATTGTTAGGGTTAGCTTGAGAGTTAGGGTTCAGGTTAAGTTTAGGGTTAGTGTGAGGGTTAGGGTTAGGGTGAGGGTTAGGTTTAGGATTAGGGTTAGGGTGAGGGTGAGTTTTAGCATTAGGTTTAGTGTTAGGGTTAGATTTGGGGTTAGGATTAGTGTTATTGTTAGGTTTAGGGTTAGAGTTATGGTGAGGGTGAGGGTGAGGGTGAGGGTTAGGGTTAGGTTTAGGGTTAGGGTGAGGTTTAGGTTTAGGGTCAGGATTAGGATTAGGGTGAGGGTGAGGTTTAGGTTTAGGTTTAGGTTTAGTTGTTGGCTTAGGTCGAGGGGTAGGTTTATGGTTAATTTTAGGGTTAAGGTTAGGGTGAGGGTTAGGTTGAGGTTTAGAGTTAGTGTTAGAGTTAGGGTTAGGATTAAGGTTAGGGTGTGGGTGAGTGTGAGGTTTAGGGTTAGGCTTAGGCTTAGGTTTAGGGTTAGGCTGAGGGTGATGGTGGGGTTGAGGATTAGAGTTAGGGTGATGGTTAGGGTTAGGGTTAGGGTGCGGGTTAGGATGAGGGTTAGGATTAGGATTAGAGATAGGGTGAGGTTTAGGGTGAGGGTGCGGGTTAAGGTAAGTGTTAGGCTTAGGCTTAGGGTTAGTCTGAGCGTTTGGTTGAGGATAAGGGTTAGGGTTAGGCTTAGGGTGAGGTTAGTGTTAGGGTTAGGGTTAGAGTTAGGGTTAGAGTGAGGGTGAGGTTTAGGGGTAGAGTTAGGTTTAGGGTGAGGGTTAGGGTTAGGGTCAGGGTTAGGGTGGGTGTTACGGTAAGGGTAAAGGTGAAGGTTAGACTGAGGGTGAGGGTTATGGTAAGGGTGAGGGTTAGATTGAGGATAAGTGTTAGGGTTAGTGTGAGGTTTAAGGTAAGGATGAGGGTTAGGGTTAGGGTGAGGGCTAAGTTGAGGGTTATGTTTAGGGTTAGTGTTAGGGTGAGGTTTAGGGTTAGGGTGAGGGTTACGTTAGGGTTAGTGTTATTGTTAGCGTTATTGTTAGGGTTATGGTTACGGTGAGGATGAGTGTGAGGTTAGTGTTAGGGGATGAGGGTTACGGTTAGGATTAGGGTTAGGGTAAGGGCTAGGGTGAGGGTGAGCTTTAGAGTTAGCGTTAGGGTGAAGTTAGGTTTAGGTTTAGGGTGAGGGTGAGGTTTAGAGTTAGAGTTAGGTTTAGGTTGAGGCTGAGGGTGAGGGTTAGGGTTAGGGTTAGTATTAGGTTCAGGGTTAGGGTTAGGGTGAGGGTTAGGCTGAGGGTGAGGGTTAGGGTTAGGTTTAGGATTTGGTTTAGGGGTAGGGTTAGGGTGAATGTGAGGGTTAGGGATAGGGTTAGGGTTAGGGTTCGGCTTAGCGTTAGGCTGAGGGTTAGGGTGAGGGTGAGGGTTAGGGTTAGGGTGAGGGTTATGTTTATGGTTATGGGGAGGGTTAGGATGAGGGTTAGGGTTATTATTAGGGTTAGGATTAGGGTTAGGGTTATTATTAGGGTTAGGGTGAGGGCTAGGGTGAGGGTCAGGTTTATGGTTAGGGTTAGGGTGATGTTTTGGGTTAGGGTTAGGGTGAGGGTGAGGTTTAGGGTTAGAGTTAGGGTTAAGGTTAGGCTGAGGGTGAGGGTTAGGGTTAGGGTTAGGATTAGGATTAAGGTGAGGTTTAGGGTGATTGTGAGGCTTAGGGTTAGGGTTCGGGTTTGGCTTAGGGTTACACTGAGGGTGAGGGTGAGGTTTAGGGTTAGGATTAGGGTTCAGGTTAGGGTGAGTGTGTGTGTTAGTGTTAGGTTTAGGGTTAGGTTCAGGGTTAGGCTGATGGTGCGGTTGAGGCTGATGTTTAGGGTTAGTTTAAGGGTTAGGTTAAGGGTTAGGGGGAGGGTTAGGATGAGGCTAAGGGTTAGGATTAGGGTTAGGGTGAGGGCTAGGGTGAGGTTGAGGTTTAATGTTAGGGTTAGTGTGAGAGTTAGTGTTAGGGTTAGTGTGAGAGTAGGATTCGGGTTAAGTTTAGGGTTAAGGTGAGGGTTAGGGTAAGGGTTAAGGTGAGGTTGAGGGTTAGGGTTAGGTTGAGGTTTAGGGTTAAGATTAAGGTTAGGGTGAGGGTTAGGGTTAGGGTCAAGGTTACGTTGAGGGTGAGGGTTAGGGTTAGGTTGAGGGTTAGGTTTGGATTTGTGTTAGGGTGAGGGCTATGGTCAGGGTGATTGTTAGGGTAAGGGTTTGTCTTAGGGTTAAGCTGAGCATGAGGTTGAGGGTGAGGGTTAGGGTTAAGGTTAGTGTGAGGTTTAGTGTTAGTTTTAGGGTTACAGTTAGGATTAGGGTGAGGGTGAGGTTTAGCGGTACAGTTAGTGTTAGTGTGAAGGTTATGGTTAGGGTGAGGGTTAGGGTGGGGTTGACAGTAAGGGTAAGGTGAAGGTTAGCCTGAGGGTGAAGGTTATGGTAAGGGTGAGGTTTAGGTTTAGGGTGAGGGTTAGGGTTAGGGTGAGGGTGAGGGTGTGGTTTAGAATGAGGATTAGTGTTAGGGTTTGTGTGAGGTTCACCATGATGATGAGTGTTAGGGTTAGTGTTAGGGCTAGGGTTTAGTTGAGGTTTAGGGTTAGTGATAGGATGAGTTTTAGGGTTAGGGTGATGGTTAGGGTTATTGTGAGGCTTAGTGTTCGTGTTAAGGTTAGTGTTAAGGTGAGGGTAAGTGTTAGGGTGAGGGTTGGTTTAGAGTGAGGTTAATGGTTAGGGTGAGTGTTAGGGTTAAGGTTAGGGTTTTTGTTAGGATTATGGTTAGGATTACTGTTACTGTGAGGGTGAGTGTTAGCGATAGGTTTAGGATTAGTATTAGGGTTAGTGTTAGGGTGAGGGTAGGTTTTAGGGTGAGAGTTAGGGTTAGGCTGAGTGCTAGGGTTAGGTTGAGGGTTAGGGTTAGGGTTACGGTGAGTTTAGGTTTAGGGTTATTGTGAGGGTTAGTGTTAGGGTAAGGGTTAGTGGTAGGTGAGGGTAAGTGTTAGTGTGAGGTTTAGGATTAGGGTGAGGATTATGTTTAGGGTGAGTGTTAGGGTTATTGTTAGGGTTAGGGTTAGGGTTAGAGTTAGGGTTAGGGTCAGGGTGATATTTAGGGTTAGAATTAGGGTTAGTGTTAGGTTAGGGTGAGGGTTAGGATTAGGCTTAGGCTTAGGCTTAGGCTTAGGCCGGGCATGAGGGCGAGTGTTAGGGTTTGGGTCAGGGTTAGAGTTAGGGTTATGGTTAGTGTCAAGTTTAGGATGAGGTTTAGGATTAGGGTTAGGGTGAGGGTGAGTGTGAGGCTTAGGGTTAGGTTTAGGATTAGGCTTAGAGTTAGGGTGAGGGTTAGGGTTATAGTTTGGTTTAGGGTGCAGGTGAGGCTGAGGATTAGGGTTAGGTTTAGGGTTAGATTTAGGGTTAGGTTTAGGGTTAGGGTTAGTGATAGGTGTAGGATTACGGTGAAGGTTAGGGTTAGGCTTAGGGTTAGGCTTAGGGTTAGGCTGAGGGTGTCTGTGGGTGTGAGAATTAGAGTTAGGGTTAGGGTTAGGCTTAGGGTTAGGTTTATTGTTAGTGTAATGGTTAGGGTTAAGTATCCAGTGAGGGTGAGGCTGAGGGTAAGGTTGAGGGTTAGAGTTAGGGTTAGGGTTAGTGTTATTGTTAGGGTTAGGGCTAGAGTTATGGTGAGGTTGAGGGTGATGGTGAAGGTTAGGGTTAGGGTGAGTTTTAGGGTTAGGGTTAGGGTTATTGTTAGGGTGAGGGTGAGTTTTAGGGTGAGGGTGAGGTTTACTGTTAGGGTTAGGGTTAGATTTAGGGTTAGGGTTAGGGTGAGAGTAGGATTCGGGTTAAGTTTAGGGTTAGACTGAGTGTTAGGTTAAGGGTTACAGTGAGGTTGAGGGTTAGGTTTAGGTTGAGGTTTAGGGTTAAAATTAGGATTAGGGTGATGGTGAGGTTTAGGGTTAGGGTAAGATTTACGGTGAGGGTGAGGCTTTGGGTTAGGGTTAGGTTTAGGATTTTTGTTAGGGTGAGGGCTAGGGTGAGGGTGAGGGTTATGGTAAGGCTTTGGCTTAGGCTTAGGGTTATGCTGAGCGTGAGGTTGAGGCTGAGTGTTAGGGTTAGGGTTAGAGTTAGGATTAGGGTGAGGTTTAGGGGTAGAGTTAGTGTTAGGGTAAGGGTTAGGATGAGGGTTAGGATTAGGCTTAGGGTGAGGGCTAGTTTGAGGGTGAGGTTTAGAGTTAGGGTTAGGGTGAGGTTTAGGGTTAGGGTTAGGGTGAGGGTGCGGTTTAGGTTTAGAGTTAGGTTAACGGGGAGGCTGAGGTTGAGGGTTAGGGTTAGGATTAGTGTTAGAGTTAGGGTTAGGGTGAGGGTTAAGGTGAGGGTGAGGGTTAGGCTTAGGGTTAGGTTTAGGATTAGGGTAATGTTTAGAGTGAGTGTGAGGTTTAGGGTTAGGGTTAGGCTTAGACTTAGGGTTAGGCTGAGGGAGAGGGTGAGGTTTAGCTTTAGACTGATGGTTAGGGTTAGGGTTAGCTTGAGAGTTAGGGTTCAGGTTAAGTTTAGGGTTAGGGTGAGGGTTAGGGTTATGGTTACGGTGAGGGTGATGTTTAGGGTTAGTTTGAGGGTTAGGGTTAGGCTTAGGGTGAGGGTTAGGATTAGGGTTAGGGTTATGGTTAGGATGAGGATTAGGGTTAGGATTAGGGTTAGGTTGAGGGCTAGGGTGAGGGTGAGGTTTAGGGTTAGTGTTAGGGGAAGGTTTAAGGTTAGGGTTAGGTTTAGGGTGAGGGTTAGGATGAGGCTTAGATTTATGGTGAGGGTTAGAGTTAGTGTGAGGGTTAGGGTTAGGATTAGGGTTAGGGTGAGGGTGAGTTTTAGCATTATCGTTAGGGTTAGGGTTAGGTTTAGGGTTAGGATTAGTGTTATTGTTAGGGTTAGGGTTGGAGTTATGGTGAGGGTGAGGTTGAGGGTGAGGGTTAGGCTTAGGGTTAGTGTGAGGTTTAGTGTTAATTTTAGGGTTACAGTTAGGATTAGGGTGAGGGTGAGGTTTAGGGGTTGAGTTAGTGTTAGGGTGAGTGTTAGGCTTAGGGTGAGGGATAGGGTGGGGTTGACAGTAAGGGTAAGGTGAAGGTTAGGCTGAGGGTGAGGTTTACGTTAAGGGTGAGGTTTAGGTTTAGGGTGAGAGTTAGGGTTAGGGTTAGGGTGAGTTTTAGTGTTAGGGTTAGGGTTAGAGTTAGGATTAGGGTGAGGTTTAGGGGTAGAGTTAGTGTTAGGGTAAGGGTTAGGATGAGGGTTAGGATTAGGCTTAGGGTGAGGGCTAGCTTGAGGGTGAGGTTTAGAGTTAGGTTAAGGGTGAGCGTTAGGGTTAGGGTTAGGGTGAGGGTGCGGTTTAGGTTTAGAGTTAGGTTAACGGTGAGGCTGAGGTTGAGTGTTAGGGTTAGGATTAGTGTTAGAGTTAGGGTTAGGGTGAGGGTTAAGATGAGGGTGAGGGTTAGGCTTAGGGTTAGGTTTAGGATTAGGGTAATGTTTAGGTGTGAGTGTGAGGTTTAGGGTTAGTGTTAGGCTTAGACTTAGGGTTAGGCTGAGGGAGAGGGTGAGGTTTAGCTTTAGATTGACGGTTAGGGTTATGGTTAGCTTGAGAGTTAGGGTTCAGGTTAAGTTTAGGGTTAGGGTGAGGGTTAGGGTTACGGTTACGGTGAGGGTGATGTTTAGGGTTAGTTTGAGGGTTAGGGTTAGGCTTAGGGTGAGGGTTAGGATTAGGGTTAGTGTTAGGGTTAGGATGAGGTTTAGGGTTAGGATTAGGGTTAAGTTGAGGGCTAGGGTGAGGGTGAGGTTTAGGCTTAGTGTTAGGGGAAGGTTTATGGTTAGGGTTAGGTTTAGGGTGAGGGTTAGAATAAGGCTTAGATTTACGGTGAGGGTTAGAGTTAGGGTGAGGGTTAGGGTTAGGATTAGGGTTAGGGTTAGGGTGAGTTTTAGCATTATCGTTAGGGTTAGGGTTAGGTTTAGGGTTAGGATTAGTGTTATTGTTAGGGTTAGGGTTAGAGTTATGGTGAGGGTGAGATTGAGGGTGAGGGTTAGGTTTAGGGTTAGTTTGAGGTTTAGTGTTAGTTTTAGGGTTACAGTTAGGATTAGGTTTAGGGTGAGGTTTAGGGGTAGAGTTAGTGTTAGGGTGAGGGTTAGGCTTAGGGTGAGGGATAGGGTGGGGTAGACAGTAAGGGTAATGTGAAGGTTAGGCTGAGGGTGAGGGTTATGGTAAGGGTGAGGTTTAGGGTTAGGGTGAGGGTTAGGGTTAGGGTTAGGGTGAGGGTGAGGGTTAGATTGAGGATTAGTGTTAGGGTTAGTGTGAGGTTTACTGTGAGGATCAGTGTTAGGGTTAGGGATAGGGCTAAGGTTAGGTTGAGGTTTAGGGTTAGTGTTAGGGTAAGGTTTAGGGTTAGGGCGATGGTTAGGGTTAGTGTGAGGCTTAGTGTTCGGTTTGCAGTTAGTGTTAAGGTGAGGGTAACTGTTAGGGTGAGGGTTAGGTTTAGGGTGAGGGTAATGGTTAGGGTTAGGGTTAGGGTTATGTTTAGGAAATTTGTTAGGATTATGGTTTGGGTTACTGTTACTGTGAGGGTGAGTGTTAGGGTTAGGGTTAGGATTAGTATTAGGGTTAGTGTTAGGGTGAGGGTAAGTGTTAGGGTGAGGGTTAGGGTTAGGGTGAGGTTTATGGTTAGGGTGAAGGTCAGGGTTAGGGTTAGCGTTACATTGAGCGTGAGGGTTAGGGTTAGGTTGATGGTTAGGGTTAGGGTTAGGGTTCGGGTGAGTTTAGGTTTAGGGTTAGTGTGAGGGTTAATGTTAGGGTTAGGGTTACTGGTAGGGTGAGGTTAAGTGTTAGTGTAATGTTTAATGTTAGGGTGAGGATTATGTTTAGGGTGAGGGTTAGGGTTATTGTTAGGGTTAGGGTTAGGGTTAGAGTTAGGGTTAGGGTGAGGGTGAGATTTAAGGTTAGAGTTAGGGTATCTGTTAGGGTTAGGGTGAGGGTTAGGCTTAGGCTTAGGCTTAGGCCGAGCATGAGTGTGAGTGTTAGTGTGCGGGTTAGGGTGAGGGTTAGGTTTATGGTTAGTGTCAGGTTTAGGATGAGGTTTAGGGTTAGGGTTAGGGTTAGGGTGAGGGCTAGGGTGAGGGTTAGGGTGAGGGTTCAGGTTAGGGTTAGGGTTAGGTTTAGGATTAGGGTTAGGGTGAGGGTGAGTGTGAGGATTAGGGTTAGGGTTAGGATTAGGCTTAGAGTTAGGGTGAGGGTTAGGGTTAGAGTTTGGGTTAGGGTGCAGGTGAGGCTAAGGATTAGGGTTAGGTTTAGGGTTAGTTTTAGGTTTAGGTTTAGGGTTAGGGTTAGTGTTAGGTTTAGGGTTATGGTGAGGGTTAGGGTAAGGGTTAGGGTTAGGCTTAGGTTTAGGATGAGGGTGTCTGTGGAGGTGAGAATTAGAGTTAGGGTTAGGCTTAGGCTTAGGGTTAGGTTTATTGTTAGTGCTATGTTTAGGGTTAAGTTTGCAGTGAGGGTGAGGCTGAGGGTAAGGGTGAGGTTTAGGGTTAGGTTTAGTGTTATTGATAGGGTTAGGGCTAGAGTTATGGTGAGGTTGAGGGTGAGGGTAAAGGATAGGTTTAGGGTGCGTTTTAGGGTTAGGGATAGGGTTAGGGTGAGGGTGAGTTTTAGGGTGAGGGTGAGGTTTAATATTAGGGTTAGTGTGAGAGTTAGGGTTAGGGTTAGGGTGAGAGTAGGATTCAGGTTAAGTTTAGGGTTAGAGTGTGGGTTAGGGTTAGGGTTACGGTGAGGTTGAGGGTTAGGGTTAGGTTGAGCTTTAGGGATAAGATTAGGTTTAGGGTAGGGTGAGGGTTAGGGTTAGGATAAGGTTTAGGGTGAGGGTGAGGGTGAGGATTAGGTTTAGAGTTAGGATTTGTGTTAGGGTGAGGGCTAGGGTGAGCGTGAGGGTTAGGGTAAGGGTTTGGCTTAGGATTAGGTTTAAGCTGAGTTTGAGGTTGAGGGTAAGTGTTAGGGTTAGGAGTAGTGTGAAGTTTAGTGTTAGGGTTAGGATTACAGTTAGGATTAGGGTGAGGGTGAGGTTTAGGGGTGGAGTTAGTGTTAGGGTGAGGATTAGGATAGGGTTAGCGTTAGGGTGGGGGTGACAGTAAGGGTAAGGTGAAGTTTTTGCTGAGGGTAAGGGTTGCGGTAAGGGTGAGGTTTAGGGTTTGGGTGATGGTTAGTGTTAGGGTTAGGGTGAGGATGAGGGTTAGATTGAGGATTAGTGTTAGGGTTAGTTTGAGGTTTACCGTGAGGATGAGTGTTGGGGTTAGGGTTAGTGCTAGGCTTAGTTTGAGGTTCAGGGTTAGTGTTAGGGTGAGGTTTAGGGTTAGGGTGAAGTTAGGGTTTGTGTTAGGGTTAGAGTTAGGTTTTGGGTGACGGTGAGGTTTAGGGTTAGAGTTAAGGTTAGGGTGAGGGTTTGGGTGTGGGTTAGGTTAGGGTTAGTGTTATGGTTAGGGTTGGGTTGAGAGTTAGTAGGAGGGTTAGGGTTAGGGTTAGGGTTAGGTTTAGGGTGAGGGTTAGGATGAGGGTGAGGGTTAGGGTTAAGTTTAGGATTAGGATTAGGGTTAGGGTTAGGGTGAGAGTGAGGGTTAGGGTTAGGGTGAGGGTGAGGTTTAGGGTTATGGTGAGGGTTAGGATGAGGGTTAGGGTTAGGATTAGAGTTAGGGTGAGGGCTAGGGTGAGGGTGAGGTTTAGGGTTAGGGTTAGGTTTAGGGTGAGTGTTAGTTTTAGGGTTAGAGTTAGGCTTAAGGTGAGGCTTCGGGTGAGGGTGAGGGTTAGGGTTAGGATTAGGATTAGGGTAAGGGTTACACTGACAGTGAGGGTGAGGGTGAGGGTAAGGTTTAGGATTAGGGTTAGGGTGAGGGTGAGTGTGTGTGTTAGGGTTAGGCTTAGGTTTATGCTTAGGGTTAGGGTGAGGGTGAGGTGGAGGGTGAGGTGTAGGGTTAGGGTGAGGGTTAGGGTAAGGGTTAGGGGGAGGGTTAGAATAATGGTTAGGATTAGGATTATGGTTAGGGTGAGGGCTATGGTGAGGGTGAGGTTTAGGGTTAGGGTTAGGGTGAGGGTTACGGTTAGGGTGAGAGTTGGGATTCAGGTTAAGTTTATGTTTAGGGTAAGGGTTAGAGTAAGGGTTATGGTGAGGGTGAGGGTTAGGGTTAGTTTGAGGGTTAGGGTTAGTTATTAGCGTTAGGGTGAGGTTGAGGGTGTGGGTTAGGGTTAGTGTTAGGGTGAGGGTTAGGATGAGGGTTAGGATTAGGGTTAGGCTGAGGGTGAGGTTTAGGGTTAGATTTAGGGTAAGGGTGAGGCTGAGTTTGAGGGTTAGGTTTAGGGTTAGTGTTAGAGTTAGGGTTAGGGTGAGGGTTAATGTGAGGGTGAGGGTTAGGCTTCGGGTTAGGATTAGGATTAGGGTAATGTTTAGGGTGAGTGTTAGGTTTAGGGTCAGGGTTAGGCTTAGGCTTAGGGATAGGCTGAGGGAGAGGGTGAGGGTGAGGGTTAGCTTTAGGTTGAGGTTTAGGGTTAGGGTTAGCTTGAGAGTTAGGGTTCAGGTTAAATAAGGGTTAGGGTGAGGGTTAGGGTTAGGGTTACCGAGAGCGTGAGAGTTAGGGTTAAGTTGAGGGTTAGAGTTAGGTTAGGGTGAGGGTTAGTATTAGGGTTAGGATGAGGGTTAGGATGAGGATTATAGTTATGATTAGGGTTAGGTTGAGGGCTAGGGTGAGGGTGAGGATTAGGGTTAGTGTTAGTGTAAGTTTTAAGATTAGAGTTAGGTTTAGGGTGAGGGTTAGGATGAAGGTTAGGGTTACCGTGAGTTTGAGGTTTAGGGTTAGGGTGAGGGTTAGGGTTAGGATTAGGTTTAGGGTGAGGGTGAGTGTTAGCATTAGGGTTACGGTTAGGGTTAGGTTTAGGGTTAGGATTAGTGTTAATTTTAGGGTTAGTTTTAGAGTTATGTTGAGGGTGATGGTGAGGGTGAGGCTGAGGGTGAGGGTTAGGTTTGGGTTAGGGTTAGGGTTAGGGTTAGTGTGAGGTTTAGGGTTAGATATAGGGTTAGGAGAGGGTTAGGGGGAGGGTTTGGTTTAGGGTTAGTGTTAGGGTTAGGGTGAGGGTGAGGGTTAGAGTTAGGGTTAGGGT